>NC_137461.1:75118672-75399664 GCF_964235325.1 Thermobia domestica
CAGAAAAATGAGACAAAAAAGAATACTTCAGAAATAATAAATAAAATTACACCTCACCGAAGACCTAATGTAACTTGCATAGTGTGTAATCCTTGATATGTTCCTTCTCGAGTTACATCTCGTCATCATTGAATTATAGTTAGTAGTGTGATTAGTATGCCTAGGAAAAATAGAGAGGGGTCATATTGGTGGAATCATTTAGTAAGTCCTGTAGTTGTAATTAAGGCGCCTAAGGCCCCAGTAAGTGGTCAAGGACTTTGATCAACAAGGTGGTAAGGATGATTTTGTGGTGCTGACATAAGTAACTTCTCTTGAGTATAGTGTAACTAGAACTGCAAATACATATGATTGAACTACTGCGACGGCAGATTCTAATATTAGGAGAGCAATTTGTCCAATTATTAGTAGCGAGAGTATGGAGAGAGATAAAGAAGGACCTGTATTACCTAATAAGGTTAAGAGGAGATGTCCTGCAATTATGTTTGCTATTAGTCGAACAGCTAGGGTTCCGGGCCGAATGATGTTGCTAATTATTTCAATGCATACTATGAATGGCATGAGAGGGGCTGGAGTTACAGAAGGAACGAGATGGGCAAATATGTGTTGAGTGTGATTGACTCAGCCATAGATTATGAAGCTTATTCAAAGAGGGAGGGCGAGAGTTAGTGTGAAAGTTAGGTGACTAGAGCTAGTAAATACATAAGGGAATAGGCCTATAAAATTGTTAAACAAGATGACGGAGAATAGGGAAATAAATAGGAAGGTTCTTCCTTGATAATTAATAGGACCGAGAATAGTTTTGAATTCCTTATGAAGAGTTAAGGTAATTTTATTTCATAGAATGTTTGGCCGTCCTGGTAAGAATCAGAATGGAATTGGAATAATTAGAAGCCCAATTACCGTTCTAAGTCAGTTAAATGACATATTTATAATTGAAGTAGAGGGATCAAAGGTTGAAAAAAGGTTTGTTATCACTTTCAATTTATGGTTGTTTTCTTAATATTAGTGTCACTTAAGGAAGGATCAGGTGTATTTGAATTAAAATATATAATAGATGCAAATAGAAGGTAACATAGGGAAAATATAATAAATAAGATAAGTCATTTTAGGGGGATATTTGTGGAATAGAAAAATACTATTGAGTAGTAATTTAAGCTTGACATGCTTACGTTATAATTTAACTAATTTTTCCATTGGAAGTAATTGTTATTTTACTATCTTTTGGTTTAAGAGACCATTGCTTACTTTCAGCCACCGAATGAAAGTTCTTGTATTATTTTTGTTATTCATTTAATGAATACTGAATGAGGGCAGGCCTCAACAACAATTGGCATTAAACTGTGATTTGCACCACAGATTTCTGAACATTGACCGAAGAATAGACCTGTACGTGTAATGTTAGCTGCTACTTGATTTAAGCGTCCTGGGGTAGCATCTGCCTTAATACCAAAGGCGGGCATGGCCCATGAGTGAAGAAAATCGGCGGCGGTAATTAGGATACGAATATCAATGTTAATAGGTAATACAATACGATTGTCTACATCTAGTAGACGAAATGAATTAGGATTTATTTCATTGATAGGGATTATGTAAGAATCAAATTCTGTTAAGGAGAAGTCAGAGTATTCATAATTTCAGTATCATTGATGCCCAATTGTTTTAAGGGTGATTGCTGGTTGATGAATTTCATCTGGTAAGTATAGGAGTCGTAAGGATGGGAGAGCAATGAAGATTAGTGTAATGGCAGGCAAGATTGTTCAAATAGTTTCTAGAGTTTGCCCTTCTAACAAGTTGCGGTTAATATATGTGTTTGGTAGAAGAGAGGCTAGTAGATAACCTACAAGAACTGTAATTATGTTTACAATGAGTATTGTATGATCATGAAAAAATGTTATTTGTTCTATTACAGGGGATGCTGCATCTTGAAGACCTAGCTGATTTCAAATGGCCATTTCTAAGGAAGACGATTATTCTTGTATTTGGGGCTTAGACCCAATGCACTTATCTGCCACCTTAGAAGTTTGTTAGTAAGGGTAGTTCTGCATAACTATGTTCTGCAGGCGGTAGGTTCTGAAATCATTCTAGAGATGTTGTTTGTTGATCTGAAAAGATTACTGGCCGAGCTCTTGCGAAGGCTTCTCATATAATAATTACAAGTACTAAGACGGCGATGAAAGAGAGGAATGAGCCAATGCTTGATACTATATTTCATGTAGTATAAGCATCTGGGTAATCTGAATATCGACGAGGCATTCCTCTTAGCCCTAAAAAAATGTTGAGGGAAGAATGTGATATTTACTCCTATAAATATTACTAAGAATTGAATTTTTAGTCATGTGGGGTTTATTGTTGTTCCTCTAAATAAGGGAAATCAATGAATAAGTCCTGCTATGATAGCGAATACGGCACCTATGGATAGTACATAGTGAAAATGTGCTACTACATAATAAGTGTCGTGGAGAACAATATCTAAAGATGAGTTTGCTAATACGACTCCCGTGAGACCACCTACGGTAAATAGGAAAATGAAGCCTAAGGTTCATAAAATTGAAGGGGAATAAGTTATTTGTGCTCCATGAAGTGTGGCGATTCATCTAAATACTTTAATTCCTGTAGGAACAGCAATGATTATTGTGGCTGCAGTAAAGTAAGCGCGAGTGTCAACGTCTATGCCAACAGTGAATATATGGTGGGCTCATACAATAAATCCTAAGAACCCAATTGCTAACATTGCATAAATTATTCCTAAAACACCGAAAGTTTCCTTTTTACTACTTTCTTGGGTTACAATATGTGAAATTATGCCGAATCCTGGAAGAATTAAAATGTAAACTTCAGGATGACCGAAGAATCAGAATAGGTGTTGATATAAAATTGGGTCTCCTCCTCCTGAAGGATCAAAGAAGGAGGTATTAAGATTTCGGTCAGTTAAGAGTATTGTAATAGCTCCTGCTAATACGGGAAGAGATAGAAGAAGTAATACAGCAGTAATTACTACAGATCAAACAAATAATGGTATTCGTTCTAAAGTTATTCCAGGAATTCGCATGTTAATTACAGTTGTAACAAAATTTACTGCTCCAAGAATTGAGGATACACCAGCTAGATGGAGGGAGAAAATAGAAAGATCGACAGAGGCTCCGGCGTGAGCAATAGCTCTAGAAAGAGGAGGATATACATTTCATCATGTTCCTGCACCGCTCTCTACAATTCTTCCTGTTAATAGTAGGGTTAGTGAGGGTGGCAGTAATCAGAATCTTATGTTGTTTAGACGGGGGAATGCTATATCAGGTGCTCCTAGTATTAAAGGCACTAATCAATTACCAAAGCCTCCAATTATAATTGGCATAACTATGAAGAAAATTATAATGAAAGCATGAGCAGTAACAATTACATTATAAATTTGATCGTCACCAATTAAACTACCTGGTTGACCAAGTTCTGCTCGAATAAGAAGACTTAGTGATGTTCCTACTATTCCTGCTCAAGCCCCAAAAATCAAGTATATTGTACCAATATCTTTATGGTTTGTAGAAAATAATCATCGTTGCAAGTGAAATTAAATAGGGTGGCCGAAGCATTAGGTGATATATTGTAAATCTATTTATGGTTAAATAAACCTCCTATTAGGTTTTATAGTCAATATTTATGATATCGGACTGCAATTCCGGAGTAGTAGTTAATATACTAAGACCTAAAAGATCGCCTTTTATTTATAGCTTTGAAGGCCATTAGTTTTTTTAACTTAAAGTCTTTGCTTAAAGGATGTTGACAGTTAGAGGTAAAATGATTATGCCTCTTAATGAAGTAATAATGAATATTGATCTAATTGATGTTTCTTGATTTTTTTCATTAAAGATGTTCATGTTTGGTTATGGTGATTAATAATGAAGGCAGCATAAGCGATTCGTATATAATAGAAAAGGGTAATTAGTGCTGTTATTACTATTAGGGTGAGAATAATAAATGATATTTGTTCGGCAGTTTTTATAATAATGATTCATTTAGGTAAAAATCGTAAGAATGGTGGAAGGCCACCTAAAGATAAAAGACTAGTAAAAGTAGCTAATTTTGTTGTTACAACGATTTTATTAGAAAAGGTTTGGTTAATATGAAATATTTTGTTTATTGCGAAAAGAGTGATTGCTATTGCTGAGAGTAAGGCATAAAATAAGAAGTAGAGGGATCATGCTATATCACTTAATAGTAGGGCTATAAGTATTCAGCCAGTGTGATTAATAGATGAGAATGCTATGATTTTACGTAGTGATGTTTGATTTAAACCTCCGATTGAGCCTACTACTAGAAACAAGGTTAAGGTTAGGTAAATTAAATTCGTAGGTTTTAAGCTGTAAGAAAGTAGGCCAAGGGGAGCTAGTTTTTGTCATGTTATTAAAATAATGCAGTCTATTCAAAGTATGGCTTCTATTACTTCAGGCATTCAGAAGTGGAGAGGGGCTGCGCCTATTTTAAAAAGTAAGGAAATAGTGATTAAATAGTATGTAGTTTGCAGCCCTATGTAGAGTAAAATGATTGCTATTAAAAGTAAAGATCTTGCAATCGCCTGTACTAAAATGTATTTTAAAGCAGATTCGGTGTGACGTGGATTATTGGTCTTTGAAATCAGGGGGATGAATGATAGGAGATTAATTTCAAGACGAATTCAAGTACCAAATCATGATGAGGAGGTTAGGGAAGTAAGGGTTCCTAACACAAGTGTTGTGGAGAATAAAAGAGTCTTAGGATTAGTGAGCATTAGAAAAAGAAGATTAATCTTCATATGCGGGGTATGAGCCCAGTAGCTTATCTTAGCTTATCTTTGTACGCCTTAGTGTAGGGTGCACGTTGATTTTTGATGTCAAAGGTGAAAGTTTAATTCTTTTAGGTGTAATAAGAGTATATTGAAATACTTGATTTATTCTCTCACGATAATCCTTTAATCAGGCATCTTATTATTTAATAATTATTTATAGTGGTATATGAGAATTTAAATGGTTCAATATTGCGCTATAATAATTAAATTTAGAAAGATTATATATTAATAATAATTAAAACTTGAAAATCTATTAAATCCTCTTAATTAACCTGAGATACCGGCTAAAGGTATATTAATAGGCTTACCGTATTCAGTATATGCTAGTTTTTACAGCATATGTGTAAAGAGAAAATAAATATACTTGTATAGGATACAATTTTGTTTGAAGGGGGAAAAAACAAAATTGTATCCTAGACAAGGGGGGAATAGGGTTTATTTAATACTAATTTTTATTAATTAGACTAAATACATAATTAATAATTATTTATTTCAGCGTTATGAATTAACAATAAAGTATTATCCTGGCTTTTCTTCTCTTGTTTAACTAGTTGTACATGTAACCTTTTGGGCAAGAGGTAAATATTATTGATCTTAAGGGTAAATAATGCAGTATGATTAGTCGCAGTACTTGTTTTTGTTTATTAATCAATGTTTGAAGCAGTTAAGGTTTAAGGAGACCCGGCAAAATTCGTGCCAGCCGCCGCGGTGAGACGAGGGGGTTGAAGGGAAGAATTAGTGATGTTTAAACTATAGTTATAAATTTAGATTGAAGGGCTTGTTTTATTTATTTTTAGGTGAAATTATTATTTAGAATAATGAGTTCTATATTTGAGGCTATGAAATTATTTTTTAAACTAGGATTAGATACCCCATTATTTTTAATGTAAAGTGTAATACCTGGGTAATAGTAGTTATGTTCTTGAAACTCAAAGGATTTGACGGTATTTTTGGCTGTTCAGAGGAATATGTTCCGTAATCGACAATCCACGATATATTTTACTTAGTGTTGTTAGCAGTTTGTATACCGCCGTAGTTGAAGGTATTAGGGAGAGGTTAGAGACCTTCATTACCTTTATTGAGGAAGACTACAGGTCAAGGTGCAGCTTATCAGTAAGAGGAGATGGATTACAATCGAATGTTTATACGGATTTTATTATGAAATTATTTAAATGAAGGTGGATTTGAATGTAATGTTAGTTATGTTGCTATTATGAGTGTGGCTCTAAAATATGTACACATCGCCCGTCGCTCTCATTTGTTTAGGTGAGATAAGTCGTAACATAGTGGGTGTACCGGAAGGTGTGCCTAGATTGAATTGATAGCAAAATAGAGCTTGTTAGTTGAGCTATTCGTTTACATCGAAGAGGTTTCTGTGCAATTCAGATTATTTTGATTGAAGGAGATACTTATACATATGTTTTTTTATATTGAGATTAAGTGAATCAACTTTAATTGATGTTATTGTATAGAGTATAGAATTAATTTGTTAATATTATAGTTAATTAGTACCGTAAGGGAATGTTTAAATAGATGAAATTTTTTTTTGAAGGAAGAAAACATGAAATGTTGTACCTTTTGTATCAGGGGACACTGAATAATATTATTATATAATTATTTCCCGAAATGGAAAGAGCTAAAATATTATGATATTATAGGTGGCATATTATTTATAAATTTTATTTTAGTGGTGAGATGCCTTTCGGTTTCCATTATATCTGGTTGTACAAGAATTGAATTTAATTCAGCTGCGGTTAGATTTGTTGTGAGGTTGGTTCATTATAGTTTTGCTGTGAGTAACAGTAAGGGGGATTTGCTCTTTACTTTTGTTTAATTATAATGTGGTTTTATATTAAATGAAAGATGTGGGCTTAGAAGTAGCCATCATTTGTAATTTTGTTATAACATATTTGAATTATTTATCATATTTTATTGCATTTAATTTATTATTGTACTATTTGTCTTAAATTAGTTAAGACAATTTATAATGGTGTTATTAGTATATTGGTGAGAATGATTAAAGGAATTCGGCAAAGATCTCCTCCGCCTGTTTATCAAAAACATGTCCTTTTGTTAAAATAGAAGGTCTGACCTGCCCAGTGAGGTTTTAAACGGCCGCGGTATTTGACCGTGCGAAGGTAGCATAATCATTAGTCCTTTAATTGTGGGCTTGTATGAAAGGTTGGACGAGTGGAAGACTGTCTTTATTTGTAATGTTGAATTTTACTTTTGAGTGAAAAGGCTTAAATGATTTAAGAGGACGATAAGACCCTGTAGATCTTTATATTTAAGTAGTAATTTTTGTAGTTGTTAATGAATAAATTTGCTATTTGATTATTGCGTTGGGGGACGAGAAGGTAAAATAAACTCTTCTTAATATAATTACTTTTAAGTATTTTTATGATCTTTTATTAATGATTAATAGACTAAGTTACCTCAGGGATAACAGCGTAATTTTTTTTGAGAGTTCATATCGACAAGAGAGATTGCGACCTCGATGTTGGATTAAGATTTTGCCTAGGTGCAGAATCTTAGTGTATAGGTCTGTTCGACCTTTAAAATCTTACATGATCTGAGTTTAGATCGGCGTGAGCCAGATCGGTTTCTATCCTTTATTTAGAAAATAGTACTTTAGTACGAAAGGACCAAGTACTAATAATATTTATTGTTAGAGAATAAAAATAATAGCCATTACTTTGGCAGATAAGTGCATTAGATTTAGGATCTAGGAATGAATGAATTGAGTCCAGGTAATAATGTATTATGATTATATTATAGGTGTGGTTTCTTACTTGATTTTAATTATTTGTGTTTTAATTGGGGTTGCATTTTTGACTTTATTAGAACGGAAAGTTTTAGGATATATTCAAATTCGCCGAGGTCCCAATAAGGTAGGTATTTGTGGCTTACCCCAACCTTTTGCAGATGCAATTAAGTTATTTACTAAGGAACAAGTTTTTCCTACTATGTCTAACTATTATCCTTATTATCTAGCTCCTGTTTTTAGTTTATTTTTATCTTTGTTGGTATGATTAAGAATTCCTTATTTAAGTGTTATGTTGACTTTTTCTTTGGGTTTGTTATTTTTTTTGTGTTGTACAAGTATAGGTGTGTATACTGTAATAATTACTGGTTGGTCTTCTAACTCTTCATACTCTTTGTTGGGAGGTCTTCGGGCAGTAGCGCAAACTATTTCTTATGAAGTTAGCTTGGCGTTAATCTTGTTATCTTTTGTATTTTTAGCTGAAAGATACAGACTGCTGAGTTTTGGCTACTATCAGGAAGAGTTATGATTTTTATGAATTACGTTTCCTCTGGCATTAGTTTGGTTTGCTTCTTGTTCAGCTGAAACTAACCGCACTCCTTTTGATTTCGCGGAAGGGGAATCAGAACTTGTTTCTGGGTTTAATATTGAGTATAGAGCAGGGGGATTTGCTCTTATTTTTATGGCCGAATATGCTAGTATTTTGTTTATAAGAACTTTATTTAGTATCTTGTTTCTAGGGCATGATATTTTTTTCTATTTTGTTTTTTTGTAAGGTAGTATTTATTTCTTTTGGGTTTATTTGAGTACGAGGAACGTTACCCCGATTTCGGTATGATAAACTAATATACCTTGCTTGAAAATGTTTTTTACCTTTATCTCTTAATTATCTTTTATTTTTAGGAGGGATAAAGCTTCTTTTTATTTCTCTTTTAATTTAAGTGTATTAAATTGAGGATAAGTTCTTAGAGCTTTGCTCTGTTGTATGTTTTCAAAACATATGCTTATTCTCAGCCAAAGAACTAAGTCTTATTTAGTAGGAAATCTCATAAAGAGGAGAGGTAAGGTACAAATAGGAAATAAGCGAAATAAATATTTGTGAGAATTTGGCCTGTTAGAATATAAGGATCTTCAACTGGTCGAGCTCCAATTCAAGTTAAAAGGATTACCATGCTAACTATAATTCAGAATATGATTTGATTAATAGGATAGAATTGTAAGCCTCGTATTTTTCTAGTATGGAAGAATGGTATAATTATTAAAATGAGGATTGATATTACTAAAGCAATAACTCCTCCGAGTTTATTAGGAATGGAGTGAAGAATGGCGTAAGCAAATAAGAAGTATCATTCTGGTTGAATGTGTACTGGTGTAACTAGGGGATTGGCTGGAGTGAAGTTTTCAGGATCTCCTTGTATATAGGGATTTCAGAGGGTGAGTAATATTAAGGCTGTGATTATAGTTACAAATCCAATAGTGTCCTTAGTTGAAAAATAAGGGTGAAAGGGAATTTTATCTTGGTTTCTATTAAGGCCGAGAGGGTTGTTAGATCATGTTTGGTGGAGGAATAGGAGATGTACTATTGATATAGCGGCTACAATGAAGGGTAAGAGGAAATGGAAAGCAAAGAATCGGTTTAAAGTAGCATTATCTACATCAAAGCCTCCTCAAATTCATTGTACTAATATTGTTCCTAGGTAGGGACTAGCTGATAATAGATTTGTAATGACTGAAGCACCCCAGAAAGATATTTGACCTCAAGGCAGGACGTAACCTACAAAAGCAGTTGCTATTACTAAAAGTAGAATAGCAACCCCCACTCTTCAAGTATGAAGATAAAGATAAGAGCCATAATATATTCCTCGGCCAACATGTAAGTAAAGGCAAATGAAGAAAAACGATGCTCCATTGGCATGTAAAGTGCGTAAAAGCCACCCAAAATTTACATCTCGGCAGATGTGAATTACTCTATTGAAGGCTAATTCAATACTTGATACATAACGTATTGCTAGGAATAGACCTGTGGCAATTTGAATAATTAAGCATAAGCCGAGAAGAGAGCCAAAATTTCATCAATATGTGATGTTAATAGGAGCTGATAGGTCTACTAAGGCGTTATTAGCAATTTTAAAAAGGGGGTGATGTAGGCGAATTGGTGTTGACATATGGCTTAGAGGGCCGAAGAGGACCTTGATATAATGAAGTAATCTTTACTACTGCAATTAATGTAATAAATAGATATGTTGCTAATATAATAGTATTCATTAAGATTGATGTTATATAAAATTTTATGCCAGGAATTTCTTGGTAATTAGTTGTATAGTGATGTGGGTCTGGTAATGAAATTATGTTTGGCAGTAGAAGGGGGTCGGTAATTATTATAGTAATTAGGAGCAATGGAACTAGGAAAGTTAGTAGAAAAAGGTTAGGTGTTAGGGTAAATATTTCATTTGATGCTAGTCTTGTAACATAAATAAATAGAACTAATATGCCTCTTAGAAAAACTAAGAAGAGAATATAAGAAAATCAAGGAGATTCTCTTATAGTTGAGATAGTTAAGCAGGTAGTAATAGTGTTGACAATGAGTATTAGCCCTATTGATAGGGGGTGAGATATTTGAATTAGAATAAATCTTAAAACTACTAAAATTATAAGTAATATTCAGGTTATTTTAATTTCAAGAGATAGTTTATTAAAATATTAGTTTTGGGAACTAAAGATAAGTTTATACTTTCTCTTGATGCTTTTAGAATTTTTATTCATTAATGGCTTACAAGACCAACGTTTTAGTTAAACTATAAAAGCTTATGAAAATATTATTTATTTTGTTTTCTTGTTTTCTAGTTATTTTAGGAATAGCTTGTTTTGTTATTCAACGTAAGCATTTATTGATAGTCTTATTAAGACTTGAATTTATTGTGTTGATAAGTTTTTTACTTTTGTCTTATTCTTTAGGTAGCTTGTATGTTGAAAACTATTTTTGTTTATTATTTTTAACTTTTAGTGTTTGTGAGGGTAGTCTAGGTTTATCAATTTTAGTGTCTATTATTCGAACTCATGGGGGTGATTATTTAAATTCTTTAGTTGTACTACGATGCTAAAATATTTAATGTTTATGTTGTTTTTAATACCTTTGGGCTTTAATTTTAAATTATGGTGAGTTGTTCAGTTTTGTCTTATTAGAGTTTGTTTTTTATTTATAATAAGAAATAGTATAGGACTGGTTCCTTGGGAGGTGGGTTATTACTTGTGAAGAGATAGCCTGAGATATTCGTTGATTTTATTAAGTATTTGAATTGTTATTCTTATAATTATGGCTAGAGAAGGTGTAATAAGAAGTTCATTTTATAGTACGAGTTTTATTAGTTTAGTTTTATTATTACTTGTGTTACTCTATTTGAGATTTTCTTCTTCTAGATTATTTATGTTTTATTATTATTATTACTATTATTATTTTTTGAGGGCTCATTAATTCCTACATTATTTTTAATTTTGGGCTGAGGCTATCAACCTGAACGGGTGCAGGCAGGCATATACTTGTTGTTTTATACTCTATTTGCTTCGCTGCCACTTTTGATTGGTATTTTTTTATTTAGAATATGTTAAGGGTAGCTTATTAATAATCAATATGAGAAGTGTAATAGATTTAGGAATTACGTATTACATATGATATTTTGCTTTAGTTGTTGCTTTTTTAATTAAAATACCTATATTTCTGGTTCACCTTTGATTACCTAAGGCACATGTTGAGGCACCCATAAGTGGTTCAATAATTTTGGCGGGAGTTTTATTGAAATTAGGGGGGTATGGACTATTACGTATTCTATATTTTATTGAAAATGTAGCTGTAAGTATAAATTTAATTTGCTTTGGTATTAGAGTTGATGAGTATTTGATCGGTTAGATTAGTGTGCTTACGACAAGTTGATGTAAAATCTTTATTTTGAAATCTTGTAGAGAGGAAATAATTACTGCATTTGTTTGGTATACTCTACAGTTTTAAATATAAATTCTGTTCTAGTATAGGAAAATAGAGAAAGTTGGGATTCTGATTGCTTTTGCTCTGTTATATCTGGGTCTTACTGGCGAATCCTTCCACTCCGTACTAAGACATGATGAATTATGGTTTTTCGTATTGTTGATAAAGAGGATTGAACCGAAAGTTCCTCGGGATTCTAGTGACGGTATGAGGGCCTGAAACACCCTTCCAAACCTGGTCTGAAGCCCTTGTAACTGCGTTGAAAGAGGACAACATTAGATATTATTTACCACCGGCGCTAAGTCAAGGACAGACCAAAGAATATCCCAGATGCGCTTTATGAGCAAATTGTTAAATTGGCGACTTCAAGTGGGGACGGAGGTGCCTGAGTTTTTTTTTCCCGTAAGGCAAGTTTCAAAAAAATATCACGGCTTGAGCTTGAAAATATCACATATAAACTTTGCATACCTTTGGATATTTGTAATTTTTTTTTGAGTTCCCTACGTGAAACCGGGACCGGGCAAGGGGGACGCAAGGTTTCAAAGGAAGTACTTTTTTGTCAAAAAATTCCTTTTTTCCCGATTTTTCCGGATTAGGTGTATGATTCGGAATTATGAGTGATACCGTTGGAAGTGGCTCATTACACTGAAGAAAACGGCATTTGCACCATGACTCCAGGTCAAATAGCAATGACGCGGTAAGTTTTTGAAGTATTACATATATATACAGGGTGGCCCAAAAGGAAGTATACACGTTTGCGTTGATGAGGTATAACATTCTAGTTTATGGATTTATTTGCTGCGGCTCTTCCGAGATTAACATAAATTAAAAACACATTAAGAACAAATAATAAAGAAACTATGTGTATCTGATGGATAACAATAAAAAGCGATATAAAATGCAGTACAGGGTTGGTATCTATTCTTTTGGGACATCCTATATATATATATATATATATATATATATATATATATATATATATATATATATATATATATATATATATATATATATATATATAATTTACATTTCCTTAAAAACAATCAGATCCCTATGTCATCCATGCCCGGGCCTGAGGGGCTCAAAAATTAAAAAAAAACGAAAAATATCCCTTTTTTCGATTTTGTTGTTTCTGGTGTATAATACGGACAAGCGAATAGTTCTGTTGGAAAGATGCTCTATCCTGAAAAAACACTAGATTTAAACCATCATCCTACGATAAATAGTAAGGAAGCAGTAGCCGTTTGAGTGAAAGTGTAAAATTTGCTTCAAAAAATTAAAATCTTGAAACTTTTACATCGTGAACCGATTAGAATTCACTCGAAACAATGAATAGAAAACATTAAAATGGTCACACTTTTGTTGTTATCAGCTATAATTTTTATGAAGTTAAAATACTTTCTACATCATAGAAAATATCAAAAAAAATCTCTCTCATTAATTCCAAATGATTCTCCTGTGGGATTTCAAACTAAGTTTATTGTGTTTCCACAGCATTTGTTTCCTCAGAACTATTACCACTTTTTTCATTATAATTTACGGATCTGCTTAATGTGACATATACCTGTATGTAACGCAGGAAAGACAAGCACATATGAGTCATCAACTATAATAAACTGCTTTCTGAATGAAAGCAAAGATTACGTCAAATGTCACGTGAGAGGTCTCTCAAGCACCCGTGTAAGAAATATTGTACTATTTGGTTATGAGGAGGAACAGAAGATCGTCGTAGTATGAATAGCTTGTCAATATGAGTGCTGAACACATACATCTCAGATAATTACTTATTGTTTAGTTGTTGGATGGTTATATAATATTAAATACATATACGTTCTGCTTTGTAGAAGGGTTTAGAGAGTACTCTATTTTTTCAGATCGTTTTTTCTTATTTTCACGTTTTGATTTTGTGTCTGTAAATTCAGTGCTGTTATATATATCTTACATTGGGCGCTTATATTCTTATATATGGTACTCAGCCAACTGTCATCCTGCGTTTGTTGTTTTTGATTTGAAGAAGAAATGTATTACTTTCAGTGCTATTACATTAAGTACGTACAAGTGTCCTTCCAAAAAAATAGCTTCTATGCATAAAAGTATAGAAGGGGTTTAAGAGGCAGAACGCCACCTAAGATCTTACGTTTATGCAATATCATTTACCCATTAATTACTTTATACTTCCTTGTCAATATATTACTTAGTTATAGAGCTTATTACGGAGTAATATATATATAATCGTACTTCTAGTTATCATTGGTGTAAGTAGTGTATTTTTCAGAGGGCATTGCTCCTTACGTCTGAAAATTGCAATGGACATGCGTGAATTGGGTTAAATTTATCATGTTATTTTCGTCAAGTGAAACAATCATGATGTTGATAACTTTCCTTCTGAGGATACCCTGGCCTCCTGCTCCACTCTAGTTACGTTAATGATAGCTATAGAGTAAACTTTCTTTCTCACAAAGATAATTATGGTAGGCATGGATTTGGAAGTTAAAAATGAAACTTTTTTTCGTAGCGTCGTTTCCATGTAGAAATGGCTCCATGATCGTAATCCAGGGGAACTAGGGGGCAGGCCAGAAATGTCTCTCATTGTAATTTTAGAATACCTGCTGCTGAAACATTCTCGCCACGCTAGAAATCAATTCCAAGATAGAGCTACCTCGTGGCTAAGCGGATAGCGTACGAGCCCTTGGCGTGGTAGACACGGGTTCGGTACCAGGCGGGAGCGCAAGTAGTTAGGATTCCATGTTAATGTGTAGGACCACGTATTGTATATTGTTGCTGTTGAAAAGGACGTTAATCTAAAAATCAAATCAAATCAACCAATTCCAAGATATCATAATTTAATGGTTGGATCTACTGCGGAGGCAGGCATGAAAGTCCGCTACGATGGAAAAGATCACTTACTGGGTGCAATCCTTGAAACGAAGATGCGAAAGTATACTTCAGATCATTGCAAGGCAGTTGGGAGAATACAATATTTAAAGTATAAATATACATAAATTGCTTTATCCCTTATCACAAATCCTGAATTAAAAGAAAGATATATACTTGTTTTAACTAGTTCTGAAACTGTATTCTTCATTTATATAGAATGCATGCGTACATATCCCATGTAATCAAGGTCGACGCTTGATGGAATAAACAAAGGTAAAAATTAAACTCTTATTGGTCCGAACTAGGGGAAGACAACTTTTTTGATATAATAATGGTAACAATAAACAAGATTTATTTCCATCGTTTGAAGTAATAAGTTTAATTTTTACTTGTGTGACTTTCTTCAACAGCCCCCACTGTATGCCTTTTAGCTAAATTCGCGATCGTTGTTGAGTGTGAAATTTATTTTTAAAATTTACATGTAAAAGAGATATAAATGAGTAACTGATTATGTATAAGAAGCAATAATATTAATAATAATAATAATAATAATAATAATAATAATAATAATAATAATAATAATAAAATACCACACTTGCGAATTGACACGATAACCACCCTATGTAACACTTATGTTACTCCTCTCTACGCACATTGAAACCGATCTTCATAAAACTTTCAAAGTTTGATATAAATGCTCAAGAAAAAATACTGCAAGTGATATCATATCTAACGAAGAAAAACTTTTGGACACAACCGCGTTAAATAAACAACGTTTCTAACTAATAAAAATTGTTAGACAGTTTAATACAAAAGAATTGAAATACTCGTACTAATAAAATATGGCAAAGTGTGCTATTTTGTTGTGCTGTAATGTATTAATCTGATTATAGTACTGAAGTATTAACGCTAGATATCTGTATTCAGAATAACATTTACGGAGTGTGAATAGTATTGTTAGTTAATTTGTACACAACAATAACTTGCTGCTAAAGAAATATAATACTTGTATTACCTCCTCCATATGGATGAATTTGCTCAGAGTTAACTATTTCTCTATCTTTGATAAATCGTTCTGGTCGAAATTCATCTGCATTCTCCCACGTTTCGTTGTCCCTGTTTGCTAGGCTCATGTTAAGATATATAGTTGTTCCCTGAAATAAATTATATCTGACAATAAAATCCAATTAAAGCTAATATAGTAAATTGGAAATCTAGATTCTAGTAATAGGACAAAATGGCTCACATATGGTTAATGGAATATAACTGGTTATATATCCCTTTACTACTTTCCAATTCAGTTTACATAAAATTTCCATACTTGTAGGACTGAAATACCTAAAATTCTTAACATAATGACACGAGAATATAGTTAAAAGACACTCCTTTCATTTATCTTCTCTGACGGGGTGGGACATATATAGCGCAATGAATAAATAATTTGGAAAGAATAATTTAGTATAGTACAGATTCTTCTAAGCAGTCTTCAAACGTCCTTTTCGAATGTTTTAGACCCTGTAAACTAGTCTAGTAGTCTGAAAGTTTTACCAAGTTGATGTAGACCTTGTAGTTTCACATAATTCTAGACTCTGTAGACACAAACGACTATGTCTACACAAAAACTACAGAGCTCGATGTAGAAAGCTAACAGTAATAAATTTATTCACTTACTGCATTTGCTCCGACAACTTAAAAGCTTAATACTCTTGTATTCTTTGCTTTCACCTAAGGTTCTCTAATATTGATGACTTCTCTTTGTCATGCTATGCTCATGTGACTTTGCCGAAGTAAGCATGGACAGTTGCATATTGTAATGTGATCCCAGTGGAGAAATTACCCAAAATTCTGTTTTATAAAATTTTGCAGCTAAAGCAGATAGAAACAGGTAAGTATTCACTAAACTCATCGGAATATTCCAGAAACCATATAACATAAATCCTTCTTTCACCAGAAAAATTAATTACTTGTCAAAAATATCAAACTGTAATAAATCAAATATTTCACTAAGTTCTCCATTCAGGTTCAATGATGAGCTTTTATGAATACATATGTCTTTATAGGAACTATTGAAACAAACGGATGTACAATTTCTTTACAAAACTGGAGCAACTGAGATTTTATCCACCACAAACATGTATATCAAATGCAAATTACAGCCTTTTATTTAGCCACCAAAAGTATCACGGAAAGACTATTACACTTCACAATAGTGCTCTTATTCAGAATTTAATAATTCGTAGAACAACCATATGTATATTTAGTAATAAAATTCATATTAAACATAATGAATGAGATAACATAACTAGATTTACCAAAAACTGTTAAATTCATCGTAACAAATTCGCTTGATTTTACACTTTGTATCCAATTCTACACTTAATATCGTGTTCTACCCTTGAATGGCTTATTGCAGAAAGGGACCTAAGTCAAGTTTATGAGGTATCTGAGTTAGTGCTGTTTTTGATTTGCCAATTGCAGACACATCGTTTAGTGCAGAAAAGACGTCGGTCGCACGAGTCTATAGCCAAGTAAATATACAGTGAGAATTATTCTTTAGTGCAGAAATGTACTTACGTCACTGAGTCGGGGACCTTTCTGCGATAAACTTGGCTACTCTATAGCGACGGGCACTGGTTCCTTTGTACGGAGAAAGAGATAACAACATGTGAAAAATAAACTTGATAACATTGAAAGAAGTAATGAGAGATTTCCGTAAGTAATAGTTCGCCTGTAGCAGCGGTCTGTCGAAGTCGGATTTAGTACAAAGCAGTGGAAATTGTTGTGTGCGATTTGGTTACGCATATGACATATATGTAGGACGATATTAGTGTTGGAGACATGAGAGTTGACAGCTCGAAAAAACGTCGGAAAGGCGTACAAAATGATGAAACATATACTAGAAATATGATTAGAAGTACAAGGGTTCGTGGACACGAATATGTGAACTATAGAGGCGGTACAACCCCAGCAAAAGAATGCGGTCGCCTCGGAAGAGCCCAAGAAAATATTATGAAGTATTTAATGATGACAAGAAAATTACATTGTTCCAAGCACTGTACAAAATGCAAACTAAAGATGAACAGGATTTGCATTTGCAGAAAATCATTCATGTTGAAAATTTGAAGAAACATCGTTCACGCAAAGAAGGTACTTCGTTACGTGAAAAGTCGTTTAGGTACCACATACTACTGGAAAATACAGGTTTGTCGTGAGGCGTTTTGCAGACTTTATAATGTGTCAAACAAAAGAATAAGGCGTTTACGGATATCACTATTAGACGGCAAAATACCTCATAATATGCGCGGACAGAGCAAAAGTGGAAATATGATTAACGGTAAAGATTTACAGACAGTATATGTACACATAGCTTTTTTTCAACTGAACGTGGACACTATTCAGACATCAACTACCTCAAGAAAAACCTGTAAATTCAAAAAATGTATGAACTCTTTAAAGAAAAATACCTTACATCCAGAATAAATTACAGTTTCTACTTCAAATATTTTAAGAAAATTTTGCGCTTCGTTTTGGGAGGCCACAGATAGACATGTGTGTTTTTTGTGAAGAGCACATGAACAAAACGAAGAGTGTGCTCTTATATGACAGTGCAAAAAGAGTTGCTGCTGCCGAATTAATGGCACATAAAGGACGAGTCAACAAGTTCTTCGCAGCACTAAAGGAATCTGCAACGTTACCTCGTTCTAGGGAGTATACAGTCTGGATCTGTTTTGATTTAATGCAAAATTTAGACCAACAAAACTTTCCTGTTCAAGACATGTTCTATTTGCGGCAGTTGACAGTAAATACGTTTTGTGTGTATAAGACGAAAACAGGACATTCTAAGTTTTACTAGTATCATAAGGACACACAGGGAAAGGACCAAATGCCGTGGCGTTTTTCTTATTAGATTATATTGCAATTATATGCCTCTTACTGAGGGAATTTATCCAAATGTAACTCTGACTTCGAGTCGAGACTATGGCCGTTGGATACCTTGTCCCAAAAGAACATAACACATCTTCGATCTTAACCATTGCGGAAATAGAAGCGTGGAAAGTTAGAAATAGAGCTCCATACTATATATTACAAAGTCAGTTTCCGGGTCAAATTTTTCGGAAACGGTCGTGTAAAGAAACTCAACGAATACATATCAAATTAGTGTGCGGAGTCCAGCAACTTTTGAATGAAAAATTTATGTCCCCGGAGCACTTGCCGGGTTACAGGCGGGGTCCAACTCAAAATTTGCAAGCGGAATCGGGGTCAAGTAGCGTAATGTATGAAGACTATTGTTAAATAAAAGACGATAGAACAAATCTCAACACTCTAAGATAATCCTGTGCAAACGGGCAACTGGTCAAACTGTCAACACAACCTACATCAGAAAATTTATGGCCACTCTTCTAAATCCATTAAGTTGCTACAATAACAAAACAGAAAAAAAACACGATTAGAAGTTCAAGGTATTGAAGTAATGCAAATTGCTGCAAAGTATCTCACAGAGTCGCACAACGGACCTTATCCAAGTATAAGTGTGACGTCGAATGACCAATGGCCATAGAATGACCATGACCATTGGACTGCGTATTCTAGAAGAGAAAGGATACATTTCAATCGCAACTTTTGTGGAGGGTGGGGAGTTCAAAAGGCAACGGTATATGCTTCGCGAATCGGGACCCCAAATTCGCAGATTGCACCATGAAATTTCTATCGGGGAATTTGCTGAACGTGAAACATGATGCTAAAGACGAAAAGAAGTGACCTTGAAACTTTGAGGCAACTTGGAGAGGAGTGGTGTTGGAGAAAACTGGAATGATTGTGCAGAAATAAAATATATCGGAGGGTGCTTTCCTAGGGCTATAGGAAATGATCAAGAAAAATATTTCGTTAAAATATAACCAGTTTGGTAATTGTAAACTAGTGAAAGTAAATTATAACCAAGTGGAGTGGGAGACGAGCCAAAACATAGAACGTACCAGAAGGTAGTGTTTCATAGAATATTAGCACAGAAATTGCCTTGTGACAATACAATATTGATTTGTAGCAATATGCAATTTATTGGAAGAATATGTGGATGAAATATAAGTAAACAAAACTATATCCAAAGAAAATAGATATACAACTACGCATATAGGTATATTTACAGAATGCTACTTGAATTTTAAAAAAAAAACATATATTATTGCGCTAAACAAAATGAAACAAATATCGTAAATTCAATGAAAACAGACTCTCTCCAGAAAATGCATTAAACGAAAACACTTGTTACAATAAGCACATCGAATAAACACTCCATCAGACCAATTATCTGATTGAAACTTTTCCTGGTCTGTTGTCAGCACATCCCCTGACAGAAATTTCCTGGTGAACTCTGCGAATTTGGGGCCCCGATTCGCGAAGCATACATCGTTGTCTTTTAATTTCTCACCATCCACGACGGTTCCAATTGACAAATAATCTTTTCTCTTCTAGGACACACAGTCCAATGGTCATAGTCATTCTATGGTCCATTGGTCATTCGACGTCACACTTATACTTGGATAAGGTCCGTTGTGCGACTCTGTGAGAGTCTCGCAGCAATTTGCTTTACTTCAATACCTTGAACTTTTAAATGTGATTTTCAGTTTTGTTATTGTAGCAACTTAACGGATTTAGAAGAATGGCTATAGATTTTCTAGTGTAGGTTGTATTGACAGTTTGACCAGTTGCCCGTTTGCACAGGATTATCGTAGAGTTGAGATTTGTTCTATCGTCTTTTATTTAACAATAGCCTTCATACAATAATCTACTTGACCCTTAGCTCCATTTGCAAATTTTGAGTTGGACCCTGCCCGGGACGCGGCGAGTGCCCCTAGGACACAATTTATTCATTCTAAAGGTGCTGGGCTCCTCAAACTAATTTGATATCTATTTGCAGAGTTTCCTTACCCGACAGTTTCCGAGAAATCTGACCTGGAATCTGACTTTATAATGTATAGTATGGAGCTCAATTTCTAAATGTTCACGCTTCTATCCCCGCAACGCTTGAGATCGAAGATGTATCCCTTTTAGTGCTATGTTCTTTTGGGACAAGGTATCCAACGAACATAGTCTCGACTTGAAGTCAGAGTTACACTTGGATAGGTTCTCTCGTTAGTGTAAAAAAATTACACTATTTTATGGACAATTGTCCTGGACAAAATAAAAAAGCACAGATTGTGTCGCGTTCTACTAGCAGTAACGGACACTGAGAGATTTCAGAAGATCGTGCATCATTTCCCACTCAGAGCTCACTTATATCTTCCATGGACCGGAAGTTTAGTGTTATTCGACGTTCCATTAGAAATTGCAGAAGTATTTATATATTGTACGAACTGTGCACGCTAATCTGTAATGGAACTCGTAGTGGTCAAAATACTTTCAAACTTATTGACACCAGTGACATTACTGATTTCGCAATGTGGTTGTCTCATGTCTACAAAAAAATATGCATCTGTAGAAACTAATATGTGTTTCCACAAAATAGGCAATATTTTGAGATTTATAAGTATCAATACTTTGAATACTGTTTGGAACATAAGAGTACTGTCAAAATGTCAGAATTCACTAAGGATTTGACATCTCACACCTTTTGCCTGTCGAAAGGTGTAAGAAATGTACTTCCTTCCTCATGTACGATGCCAATCAAGATTGCTAAATTGAAGGATATATGAACTTCCTTGTCGTAAGTACATGACGACGTCAAAGAATTTTATGAAGAGGTTCCTCATTGGTCCCCTACAGGCGACAATGATGGAGACTCAGATGTTGAATATCGCATGCATGCATGTACGAACTCACATTATTGTACTTGAAGCACAGACAACAAAGTCCAGAAATACATACATTTATTAACCAATTTTTAATTTTTAATGGAAAATATAACTCAACCTAACTCATGTGATCAGGTCACGATAACAGGCATTTGTAGGATATTAGGTAAGCGTACTCTCATTAGTTGACAAATCTATTATTTTGTGTCATAATTATATAACCTAACTTATGGTAACGTCTCAACAAAAAGTGTTTGTAGGGCATTTCTCGTCTGACTTCCCACAGTTTTTACTTCCGTTGCAGAAGAGTCATTACATTTTCACCCGCACTGTCTCCAGCAGCGAAGTGCAAGGGGGGAAATTGACGCTTGCAAAATTATACTTTGACTATGCTTTGTCTTTGTGCCAAAAATGATATATTTATTTCTTACACTATCAATGTTATACGGTTTTTCCTGTTTCTCAAAGAATTGTAAAAGGTGACTCACGTCCCTTTCTGCAAAGCCATTCCCTTGTTATCAACAACTTCAGTATGAAACGATGTTATACGTATTCCACGTACCTCTTGGTGTAGTTCGTCAACCAACCATTTGGCGACGCTTATTAGCTATTAACAAATGAATACTTAAAAGTTCAACTTGAATGCAATTCATAATATTTTTTTTTTACAAACTTACGACACTTAACACCTTCAACTGTGAAATAGTGACGCCAACGGCCTATTCCTTGATAGTTAATGACGTGAAGTGCTTTCTATTTCTCTATCCGTTTGTCTCATTTTTCTCTATTCATGAAGCACAAAGACAAAACGAATTCAAGACACTTTATATGAATTTTAAATATCAACTAGAGCAATCGAAAAGAATATTCGAGTTGATAAGATTTAAATACGGCATCTTCTTTTCAATTTGAATCGATAAATACTGGAAAATCCTTGTAACTGTAAGAATATCTTAACAATAATTTTACTCGGGGAATATTTATTTCTGACTATAGGGGAAACAATATGAGATAATAATGTTCGTCGCAAATGTTACCAAAAAATGAGTTGTTATTTTGTTAATTGAGAAATTATTACACTGTCCTGCAAATTTTCACTTTTTCGTTTCTTGAATGAAAGTAGGTGTTTTATATATATATATATATATATATATATATATATATATATATAGTTTTGGAACTTCTGATTACAAATCTGAAATCAGATATGCTGTATCGGGCCTGTTTTTTGTGAAATTTGTAAAAACAGATTAAAATGTTTTTAATGTATGAATTTTAATAAATATTATGACGATATCGATATCGATATCGATGTAAAAACGAGATGCTGAAAAAATATTACGTGGCACATCTGGATCTCAGAAATATAAACAAATATATATATATATATATATATATATATATATATATATATATATATATATATATATATATATATTTGTATTTTGTGGCATTTCCATCCATATTACACTGAGAAACAATGAATAGGGGCAAGGTTTTCTTGCAAGTTGATGAGGTACACATATTAAGACACTATTAGAGTTTGTATGTGTATTCAATGTTGTAAACTAATTTACTTAGCGACAAAATGTGCAATTGTATAGCACAAATTGCGAGATTTGTAAAAGCAAATACGACATTTTGTACGTCAAACTGCGAGAAACTTCTATGACCCTAACATTGAAAAGTAGAAAGTTTCCATGTGTAAGTGTGGTAAATTCGAGTTTCAAAACACTGCATTGATACATTGGCACTCAAACGAAAAGAAACACTTATGAAGCATGCCTCTTGTGTGATGTGGGGAGCGTGTCATGCACCATGTCCCAGCAGAAATCTGCGTCCTTTGACACACCACATTTTCCTTTGTACTGCTGCTCCAGGGTCTGAATGGATTGGTGAAACCTCTCACCGTGCTTGTCAGGCAAAGTTCCTAGGTTTTCGGGAAGATTACTGTTTAGAATATATACTTTCAGTGTCGTGTTGCATCCTATAGTGTGCTGGTTTGACAACATTTCCTCCACTAATTGCACATAGATCGCATTTTGTTATTTCCCAGAAAGTTGTTTTGAGACACTCTTAAGATAATTCCAGGTTTTCCGTTCCACCTCAATCAGTTTTGATTTGAATGTCATCTTTTATCAGTTGACGTATTTGGGGTCCAATTTATACACCTTCTTTTAGTTTTGGATCTGATATTTTTTGGTAACTTTTCCTGGATGTACTTAAATCCTTGTCATTCCTTTTCCAACCCTTTCACGAACACCTTCAGAAGACCTAATTTAATGTGTAGGAGAGGCAGAAAATTTTCTAGGGATCAACAAGGGGCTTTACTTTCACATTCTTAATGCCAGGAGTGAGGATCGTACGAGTATTCCATTTCCCTTGTATGTTATGCTGATCCCTTGCTCTACTGTCCCACTCACACAGAAAACAACAATAGTTTGTGTAGCAAATCTGTAATCCTAACACCCAACCAATCACCTTCAAGTCGCCACATTTCTTCCACTATGCTCAGCAAATCTCACTTTGTCGTCTGCTTGTCGTCTTTTGATACATCTGCTTCATATTAACGGAATATCCAATTGGAATGGAAGTGTACATATTACCGTTGTGGGGGAGAACACACTTCATACTTCCTTTTCACGAATCCAAGAATAAACGCCACTCATCGACCTTATACTTTATTTGTAATGCCTGCATCAGTCCTTCCAAGGCCACTACAATATATGCAATTATCACTACTGCTCTAAAATTGTGAGGAAGTCATGTGGTTCATTACGGTAACACGTCACTTTCGTTTCCTTTTCAAGAAGGTTCAAACCATAAAATTTTGAAGCTAAGAGTTCAGCTTGTTGCTTGGATAGGTTCAAGCTTCTAATAAGGACGCTCAATTCCTCCTGCGTTATTAAATGTGGTTCTCTGGTACATCCGCTGTATGTAGGGTATCCACTCTCAGTATCCATAACATCTTCACTTTCTTCAATATCACTGCTGTCTACTGCCCATAGGTCTGGCGACACTGGCACATGAATATTTTTACCATGTGCGATTGGTCTTCCAGCTGATTGTAAATCTAGGTATTGCGCTGATCCTTAACCAGGTTATTCCCTTTACATTTGACAGACAAAAGTAGCAGTCATGTACATGATCACGTAACTCAAACCATAAAATTGGTGTAAGGAATGGCATACACTTGTGAGAACACGTAACCAGCTCTTTAGAATTTCGGTACCCAGGATTTGTCTACGTGGACTTTCGAAGAAAAATACAATTCATAAGCTTTTTTTCATAACAGGTGTTATCTTAGTGATCTTCGGTTTTGGAGTTATCCGTCGACACAATAACAGAAGTTGTCAGGATTTTTACACTACCTAGACATTTTGAAAATTGTACCATTATAAAACACAAAACACAAGAACGTTTTGAAATGTTACCGAGTTCACAACAAAAGATCGACAAATAACGAGACACAAGAACGCACGTTTCAAAGTGGTTTATCGTCTATTAGCACTGTACATCAAGAGAAAACGGAGCTCACCAAATCAGCAAGCAAGAGAGTAAACATACGATATTGGTGCCTAGTTCTTTCACTGTCATCCGATGTTGCCAGGTGTAGGTGGGAAAAGTTAATTATGACGGCATAGTTTCCCCTTTTCTCGGCAAAATTTTTCAACTTTCGTCTACGGCGCGCGCTAGAAGTAATGTATTTTCCATTAGTGATCGTTGCTGCGAGCCGTATATATATATATATATATATATATATATATATATATATATATATATTATGAAAGGGATATTTTTAATAACAAATCCAAATTTGTCCCGGAATGTAGAAACTTGTCATTACTTTTTCCTGATTTTCCAAAAATTGAGACCTGATATGCAAAAACTTTTATTATTTTCGAATTCAGTGGGACAAAACCTTTCAGAATCGCCGAAAATACTTTCGAGTTTAATTTTGCTTTCTAACATAATGAAGGAGATGCGTTGTCGCCATTATTATTTAACTTCGTGCTGGAATACGCCATAAGGAAAATCAAAGGTAGCAACCAGGGCCTAGAGTTGTACTGCATTCACCAGGTTATGGCATATGCTGATGATTTAAATTTAATAGGGGACGATAGGAGAACAGTAGAAATAAATGCAGAGATCCTATTAAACGCTTGCAGGGACATTGGTTTAGAAGTAAATGCAGAGAAAACTAAATACATGGAAGTGCGTCGGGACCGTAATACGGCAAATTGTGGAGGCGTTAAAATATTAAATAATGCTTTTGATAAAGTGGATACTTTCAAATATTTAGGATCAATATTAACAGACGAAAATCATATTCACGAATAAATTAAATGTCGACTAAAATCAGGGAATTCGTGTTACTACTCGGTTCAAAATCTCTTGTCGTCGCGAATTCTGTCGAGGAATTTGAAGCTTAAAATATATAAAACGATAATCATGCCTGTTGTTCTGTATGGTTGCGAAACATGGTCGCTTACTCTGAGGGAAGAACATAGACTGAAAGTATTTGAGAACAGGATCCTGAGAATATTCGGACCCAAGAGGAACGAGAATGGGGAATGGCGGAAGCTTCATAACGAGGAACTATATAGTTTATACGGTTTACCCAACATTGTTAGGGTCGTCAAGTCTAGGAGGCTTAGGTGGGCAGGTCATGTAGCTAGAATGGAAGAAAGTAGAAACGCTTTCAAAGTCTTGACTGGTAGACCTAAAGGAAAACGACCATTAGGAAGACCTAGGCGCAGATGGGAGGATAATATTAAGATGGATCTCGCAGAGATAGGAATACAGAGTAGAAACTGGATGCAATTAGCTAAGGATAGAAGTCAGTGGAGAGCTTTTGTGAACGCGGCACTGAACCTCCGGGTTCCATAGGCCATAGAGTTAGTTAGTTTTTAACATTACGAATTAGCATTAAACTTTACAGCTGCTATATACAAAATAAAACATATGACTCTTTCCCTTTGAAACCTCCCAATCAACCGAATCCAAAGTTTGGAACAAAATAGTATTGTTTATTATTAGTGTAATGTCCGTCTCTAGAAACACGAACTCGAATTAAATTTGATTGTTTCCAAATTATGCAGGGAATCGGCTTCATAATTTGCACTTCAATCTTATCATAATTGTTCCTTTTATGCGACAGGTGCGAAATTCGTTTGAACGTCGAAATAACCCCTTTTTCACCTTTGGTGCGAATACGTGATATAGTTCTTATGCATGCTTCTACGAGCCGATGAGTGGTGGCTGTATCAGATGCCGATTGTAACGAATTCGCAACGTACCTGTAAACTCATCCTCTCTTACTAGACCATATATCGACGATTTTGTGTACTTCTGTCAGTGTGTGGATTTTGGCGTAACAGAACAACGTGTTTGCTGTTTTCACTTTTTGTTCTACTGCAAAATAAGAAAGTGCTCCTACAAAGTGGCCCGAAGAGGTCGTACCACCCTTTAGTTTCAAGAATATACAGTTAGTTATGGCAGAATGTCTGTACACAGTTACTTTGAAGTCAAGAGTTTTAAGAATCATAAACATCGGTATTATCGCCATCCATGTTGTAACACAGGTGAATTCTGCGCCAAGTTCTCGCAGGTGTTTTCCTTTAATGCTCGGGAGCTACTAGGGGGATGGCGTGTTCCATAGCTTTTAGTGATTGTTGCTTTCCTTGGTGGATTATTAACAAAGTGTAAATTTCACTTCAACACTTTCCACGTTGTCACAGTGTGTAAAGCCTTTCGTGAAGCAAAACAACAACAACTAATCTTTGTTCAATGCTATATGTACATTCTGGGTTATTCCAACTTCACTGCAAATAATTTTATCAAGCACAACACAGTTGAAACCAAATGAACATGGATAGCAATGTTGCCAGACAACGTCAAGCAATTTTACCAGACATGGCCAAGCAATGTTACCAGACAACGTCAAGCAATTTTACCAGACATGGCCAAGCAATGTTACCATAGAAATGTGAGTAAAACCACAAACCGTCAAAAAACACCAATTTGGGGCACGCCCATCTCCGGACTACTCTGTAGTATAAAAGTGTGTAACACTTATGAATATTCAAATGTTACAGGGATGTAATATTGTCCATTTTGGACGAAACGTTTCTCAAACTATTACAAGGAAGAGTTACGTTGCTTTTTCAATGACATTCGGCAGTAATTATTACATTATTAGACGGACCTGATAAATTTGACTAATGATTTGTATGTGTGATAAATACAATAATACGCTCATAGTAACAGCTTGTACTCCATGTCTATGCTGCAAAAGAATTTTGACAAAAATACATTAAAATTGAGGAAAATGAGAAGCTCTAGGGAAAGTTGATATCACTCCTTAAGTTTTTTTTTCCTTACAAATCCCTATAAGCCACTATATTCTTCTACATATTTACGTTGTCCTTTCCCTCGCCAACAGTTTCGTACAATGAATGAGGGAAGATTAGAGGGTTGTTTGTATGTTTTGGGAATTATTTTTAAAAGGTAAAATTTATTTGAGGTTATTCTACCGTCGTGACTGAATTCCTAGGGATTCCAAAGAAGAAGCAGAAATATTGATTTTCCTACAGAACTACAGTTGCAGCATCTTCATGTATTGAAGGAAAACATATTGCCAAATGTAAAAGAGGGCGCCAGTCTTCGTCAATTGATAGAGAATTCCAACATAAGAAGCATCCTTGTCAGAGCAGGCAATTCTGAACAGATGTAGCAGAGCACTGGCCTCTTTTTATGAAGAAATGCACTGATAAAGTGTTCTAAATGTAATGCTCATCTGTGTCTGAACAAGAATGAAAAATGTTTCCTGGAATGCCAAGAGCAGTTGAAAATAGAATTGTGGTAAATTTAGAAATTTAGAAATAATTTATAACATTCTACATGAAAAGTTTATAAGCATTGGTATATACTGTGTGAAGAGAGAAATGCAACGTACCTGCCGAAGATCTCGAGTTCGCTACATATCGGAAATACATAGTAAAAATTATTTTCTGCATATTTATCAGTTGAAGTTTATTAACCCTAATCCATGCAGAACATAACTGAATTTCTTTTCGAACTATTGTAAGTAAATTCGGCATTAAGGATTTAACTAAATCAACTACCAGTCCCCCGAATCAAAGTTCAACCAATGTGATTGTAGTGTATTTAACTTAAGTATCATTAAATATATGTTACTTTCTCATTCTTGTGTTCAGTTCGTTACATTTTGCATTATTGGTTTATTCTTTTGATACTACTGAATAGGATATGACGCCATATCTAGCTTTGTGATTTGAATTTCTTCTGCCGTCTTTCAGATAGACTTCAAATTGGGTGGGTATTGGTTGGAGTTTTCTTTACGTGCAAAATTGTGCTTCGCAATCCAATGGACAACGAGGGAATGGGTCGATGATAGATATGTTTAGATATTTACTTCTCTAATTTAATTTTGGTTATTTAATAGATTTCCTTTTCTCAAGTGTTTCTGTTTTTAAATATATGTTATTTTGTGCTTGTGAAAACTTCCTGCCAGTGTTCGCTCCCGAATTGACCATTTGAAGTTTTCTATTTATTCTACAAATAAAAGAAGTGATAACTTAATGTATAATTATTTTGGTAATTTCATATAACGTACTGTTACTACAGTGTCATATATATGGATTAATTGAAATTAAAATTTGAGGATAAATATATTTAAATCTTGCTGTATGAGCTTATATATATATATATATATATATATATATATATATATATATATATATATATATATATATACATCTGCTTATGCTTGTGACATCAAATATGATACGAAGCTTTCTGGCATCCAGTGGAAAGCTTGGAGTATATTAATATTTGTTTGCATATATTGTTATTGTAGACTGTTCCCATAATGACCATCGACTTCGATTTTATAAAATTTGAGAGAGAAATTTAACTTTTTATTTTGTGGTCAATTTGAAGGCATTTTATTACACTGTCATTAAGAAACCCATATACATCATCTTACGAATCAATCATTATGGAAGAATTGCATGTGTAGGTTGCAGCAGTGGTACCAATCTTTGAAAGTTTCATTAACAACTATTCTTTTTTTCTTTTTTAATTGATGTTCTGAGTAATTGCGCGTTCTGTGTAAAGGTGCAATAAGATTCTCTTTCTCTTTCTGTTTCCAGCTACCGGCATAGGCATATGGGAACTACCAGATATACTTTCGTGTGTACATAAGTTAGTGTGTGTGTGTGGCGGGGTCGGGGGTATGAATTATTTATTACGATCACTTAGTGGAACTTACCGCAACATTCCGCACGATAACTTTTGAACGAATGCGAATTTTTTAATTCTGTTTTTTGAAATAGATAGAGTAATTATCTCGAGGAAGTTTGTTAACGAAGATTATTTAGTCAACAGAAAGTGGTGCAAATGAGCCATTTCCGGTTTCAACGTTGATCACTGTAGAGCACATACTGTAATAGATAGCGACAAACGGTTTTCGGCAATGGATTAAACGTTCCAAGGACAACTCCCATATTCATTCTTAACACTATAGTAAAACCGGAAGTGGTATAAATGAGTCAATTCCGGTTTTATTGTTGATCATTATAGAGCAAAAACGGTAAAAGATAGCAAGAAGCAATTTTCGGCAATCGATAAAGCGTGTCAAGGATAACTTTCATCTTCATCATTAACATCCTAGTAAAAGCGGAAGCAGTAGAAATTAACTATAATTTCCGACTTCAAATTAATCTACATAGGGAGATAGGGAGAAGCTGTTTTGGGAAATCAGTTTAGCGTTGTGGGAATAAGTATCGTTTCCTCTCTTAAACTTCTAAATAAACCGGGAGTGGCAAAACCCAACTACTTCCGGTTTTAGTGTTGATCACAATAGATTAGAAACCGTAATAAATAGCGAGAAGCGGTTTTCAGTAATCAATATATTAAGTGTTCCAAGAATTTTCTAATTCGACTTTAATTTTTCTACTCAAACCGGAAGTGACAGAAACCAATCACTTCCAGTCTAAGCATTGATTGTTATAGAATATATAGCGAAAAGAGAATAGAATGGAAAATTTATTAAGTGCCCAAGAGTGTATTCCATCTTGACAGTAATCACTCTACTCAACTAGGAAGTGAAAAAAAAAATATACTACAACTTCTGATTTCCAAATCAATTGAGAAAATATTACGTAAATCTTTACTGTTTTTACTATTAGGATTACGTAGTGAAACTTGTAACATCATAATGTTTGTACATACGTCCGTCCGTTACTCCGTACGATGACATTTGGACGGATGCGAATTTTAAAATTGTTTTTGCAATAGAAAGATACAATAATTATCTTGAGGGAGTTCTTTAATAGAGAAGATTCACCAACCGGAAGTGGTAGAAATATGTCATTTCCGGTTTTAATGTTGATCATTATATAACAAAAACGGTAATAGATAGGGAAAAGCGGTTCTTGGCAATCGATCACACGTTTCATAGCCAACTCTCATCTTCATTCTTAATAGTCTAATAAAACCGGAAGAGGTACGAATGAGCCATCGAGAATGGACAATCGAAAAAGCGTTTCAAGATTAATCTACTTCACCCTTAGCACTCTAGTAAAACATGAACTGGTACAAATGAACCATTTCCGGTTTTAACGTTGATCACTATAGAGAGAAAAGGGTAATAGATAGTAAGAGGCAGTTTTCGGCAATCGATAAATAGTTTCAAGAATAACCTTCTTCTTCATAATTAACACCTTAGTGAAAAGGATGTGGCAGAAATTACCTATAACTTCCGGTTTCAATTTAATCTATATAGTGCAAAAATTATAAGTTATAGAAACTGATTTTGGAAACTAATTTAGCGTTGTAGGAACAGGTATAATCTCTATTAAACTTCTAATCGAACCGGAAGTAGCAAAACCCAACTACTTCCGGTTTTAGTGTTGATTGCTATAGATTAGAAACTAACTTGCGATAAGCTGTTTTCTGTAATCAATCAAGTGTCCTAAGAATATGTTCTATCTCGACTCTAATCTTTCTACTAAAACTTGAAGTGGTAGAAATCAATCGCTTCCGGTTATAACATTGAGCGTTATAGAATGGATAGCGAGAAGGCTTTTTTTGGTAATTCATTAAGTGCTCCAAGAGTATATTCCATCCCGGCAGTGATCCCTTTACTCAAATCGGAAGTGAACTAAATATACTAGAGCTTCTGGTTCCCAAACCACTACACAAAATATAACATGATCCTCTTTAAGATTTTATTATTATTAGGATCACGTAGTGGAACTTGTAATATCGTAATGTTAGTACGTACGTACATACAGTACATACGTCCGTTACTTCGAAAGATAACATTTGAAAGGATGCGAATTTTCTATTATTATTATTATTATTATTATTATTATTATTATTATTATTATTATTATTATTATTAATTTCAATAAGTAGATAGTGTGATTTTCTCGAGAGAGTTCATTAATAGAGGTGATTCGACAAACAAAATGGTAGAAATGATTTATTTCAGGTTTTAACGTTGATCAATAAAAAACAAAAACGATAATGGATAGCGAAAAGCGGTTCTGGGCAATCGATTATACGTTTCAAGGGAATCTCTATTCTTATTCTTAACATTCTAGTAGAACTGGAAATGGTAGAAATAAGCTATTTCCGGTTTTAACACTCATTACTATAGAGCAAAAACGATAATAGATAACGAGAAGATGTTTCTGGCAATCAATTAAACTTTTCAAGGATAACCTTCTTCACATTTAACAAGCTAGTAAATTCTGAAAGTAACAGAATTGAGCCATTTCCTGTTTCAACGTTGATCACTATAGAGCGAAAACGATAATATATAGTAACAAGTAGTTTTCGGCAATCTATAAAGCGTTCCAGGAGTAACTTTCAACTTTGTACTTAACACCCTAGTAAAAAGGAAGTGTAAAAATCACCTATAACTTCCGGTTTCAATTTAATTTACATAGAGCATAAACTATAAGATATAGGGAGAAGCAGTTTTATGGAATCAATTTAACGTTGTGGAACAGGTATGTTATTATCTCTCTTAAACTCCAAACCGGAAGTAGCAAAATCCAACTACTTCCGGTTTTAGTGTTGATCGCAATAGATTAAAAAAGATAACAGATAAGGAGAAGCGGTTTTCTATAATCATTTAGTGTCCCAAGAATATGTTCTATCTCGACTCTAACCTTTATACTAAAAGCAGAAGTGGCATATATCAATCACTTCCGGTTATAGATTGGAGAGCTAGAAGGGATTTTATGTAATTCATTAAGTACCGCAAGAGTGTATTCCATCTCGACAGTAATCTCTGTATTAATACCAGAACTGAAAGAAATACGATACAAATTCCGGTATCCATATTAATTGAGAACATATTACATAAAATCCTCTTTACGGTTTTTACTAGAGTTTATTTTTAAATTTAATACTAGCCGGATGTTCACTAAATTTTGTGAGCTACTAGCCCATTCCCTAAGGAATAAGTACTGGCATATTCTGTGGTCAAACACGGCCAAGAACGGTGGACGCGGGTTGCATTTCATACCTTATTTCTCGATAACTACTTAATTAGCCAGCAGCATTTTCTTGATAACTATTGGCCGAATCGGAACAAAATTCGGTGGTGGGCAGCCCTCAACCTAATTAAGATCTCTGCATTTGCTGGTCGAGTTTGGCCAAGTTTTGGGCTTGATTTGCGCGTGGTAATTTATTTCTCGGTAAACTCTTGTCAGATCCAATCTGAAGGATTTGCCATTACAGAAAGCCGCTCGTAACTATTTATCGATTTTGCTTTATAGTGTTCAACGTAAAACCGGAAATGCTTTATTTCTACCACTTTCGGTTGGTAACGAAAGGAGATGAAAAATATTATTGAAACGCTTAATCGATTGCCGAAAACCGTTTTTGTTTTATAGTGGTCAACGTTAAAACTTGGAAAAGGTTGATTTCTACCACTTTCGGTTTATGGATCACTTCAATTAACTAGCTCCTCCGAAATAATTACTCTAACCATAGTTTGCAAAAAGAAAATAAATAAATAAATAAAATAAAATAAAAATTTGCTTTTTTCAAGAGCTATCGTGCGCAGTAACTTAGTCGCAGCAGCTATCGTGGTCTATTATTATTATTATTATTATTATTATTATTATTATTATTATTATTATTATTATTATTATTATTATTATTATTATTATTATTATTATTATATTATTATCGCGTCTATGTTCTGTTATTCTTTTAACTGTTAGAGGAAAGGTTCATTTTTTCTACAGTCTCACTTTATCTATAATGCTACTTCGGTATTATACTTAATGTTTAGTTAACTCAAGAAAAAGCGAATCTAGTTGTGTGAATCCTCCATTTCATGTTAGCCTTCGGTGATCATTTCAGTACTGTTCAGCGAGGTAATTTAACAGAAGTACAATGTTCTTATAGAGTATTCGTTGTAGTGTTATAAAGTAGGAAATGATACAAGACGCTGTGTTTTCTAAATTAAAGTTTTGGGATCTTCTAGGGCAATTGTTCCAACATTTTTAACAAGCGCCCACATTCTTAAACCCTACACACTTCACGCCTACATCATTCGCGATGTCTTTGACCGTTTCTGCAATTTTATTTGCAGCATTGTATTCTCAAATCATCAGTAATAGCAACAAAAATAATAACAATAATAATAACCTATACTGTATATAAGACAGCATAAGTGAGTTACTCATTATCGACCAAGCCATAATGCTATAATTAGCAAGAATACTCTTTTTGACGAAAGCAAGGGATAAAGAAGGATTTTTGGAAATATGTATCCTTAGAGGCGTAAATAGATAGTGTATCTTGCTAATCCCTGAGGTAAGGAAGATGAAACTAGGCATATAAACTAACCATTAAAAATAACTGAACATGTTTCTTACAGTTTCTGAAAATTCCGCACCTAAACAAGAAAGGAGTAATTCGTATAACATTAATTTTTCAACTGTATTTTATTTCATTTATTTTTAGAAAATGATAAATGTCATCATCATAGGTATTCTGCCTTTATTGGCAGGTCACTTGCCGCAGCTGAGAAGCTTCCATGCTCCACGATCCTCCGCTAACCTCTTCGTCTTCGCGTATGATCCTTCTGTTTTTATATAATCCATTAATTGTAGTCTCCTTCGCCCCTTCCCTCTCTTTCCCGCCACAATACCCTCTAGAACGTCCCTCATGATACAATCTCTTCTTAGGCAATGTCCCAACCAGTTTCTCTTCCTCTTCGTAATAATATCTAAAAGTGTTCTTTTCTCACCCACCATTTCTAACACTCTCACATTCGTTTTCCGCTCTACCCAACTAATTCTTTCCATTCTTCTCCACACCCACATTTCGACGGCTTCCAGTCGATTTTCGTCACGTTTACGTAATGTCCACGTTTCCGCCCCAAACAGTAGAACACTCCACACGAAGCATTTTATGAGTCTTTTTCTCAACTCTTTATTCAAGTTCCCACAAAACAGACTTTTCTTCCTCCTAAAGGCTTCTTTCGCCATTCCTATCCTTGCTTTTATTTCACGTTCGCATTTCATGTCATTACTAAGAATACTACCCAGGTATCGAAAACTATTCACTTGCTCTATTTTCTCCCCTCCTACTTTTATATTTGACACAGACCTCTTCGTTCCAATCACCATGGCTTTTGTCTTTCTAGCATTTATTTTCATCCCATATTCTTCAAATCCCTTTCTCATTTCTTCTAACATTTTATTGATTTTCTTTTCAGATTCTACAACAAGCGCCATATCGTCTGCAAATCTTATGCATTTAATCATTCTACCTCCTACCGAAATGCCATCATCATCATGTAAACTCTTTTTCACTATCTCTTCTAGATAGACATTAAATAGTGTTGGCGAGAGGCAGCATCTTTGTCAAACTCCCCTTCCAATTGCACTCTCTTCCGTCAGTTCTTCCCCTATCCTAACACTTACTTGATGCTTCATGTATAAGTTTCTTGTTAGTCTTCTATCTTTCCATTCCAACCCTATCTTCGTTAGAACTCCCAACAACAATTCCCAATTCACGCGGTCAAAAGCCTTTTCTTGATCAATAAATATAACATACACCTCTTTCCCTTTTTCTATAAATCTTTCACCGATCGCCCTTAATAATCCAATTGCATCTCTTGTGCCCTGCCTCTTTTGAACCCGAACTGCTCCTCCTCAACTTCTTTATTCGTTCTTTCATATAACCTTCTGTTCAGTATTCGGAGCAGAATTTTAGCTGCATGAGATATGAGACTAATAGTTCTATAATTCTCACATCTCTTTGGGTTCGATTTCTTAGCCATCGGTATCATGATCGTTTTCAGGAAGTCTTTTGGCCATTCTCCTGTTTCATATATTTCATTGCATAATCCGAACAATTCTTTCTTTCCCTTGTCTTCTATATTTTTAATGAATTTGATTGGTATGTTATCTATTCCAGTTGCCTTTCCATTTCTAATCTCGGATATAGCCTTTTCAAACTCATCCCTAAGAATACTAAATCCTTTATCATCCTCGCCTACTTCATTTTCTACTTCAGCATTTAGGCTACACGGTCTATTCCTACTCTCATATAAGTCTTCAACTTATTCTTTCCACCTTCCTATGACCTCATTTCTCTCGCTGACTACCTTCCCATTCTTATTTTCTACTGCCATTATAATACCCTCTTGATAAATGTAAGAATTCTTTATATTGGAGACGTGAAATTTCAAAATTAAACTCAATTAGAAACGAACCAATACATATTTAGGTTTTCCGAAAATTCTGTCCTAAGATGAGAATGGAGGATAGTGTCTACCTATTAGAATTTCTGCATTTGCTTACGTTTGAGGTGTGAAATTTGGCTTTGATTTCTTAACTATAAATAATTGAACGTATGTTTCCGGAAATTCCCCTCTTAAAGATGGAGAAAAGAGACGATTTCTATAATAATAACATTTACCACTATTTATTCAGAAAATATCATGAAATGTGAAATTCGTTTAAATTCGTAATGTGAAATTTCGTAAACCAACTCTGAACTAAAAAGAATGGAATACGTATTTCAGAGTTTTCAAAATTCTCCTTTTAAGCAGAAGGAGGGAGGAATTAATTTACTTATTTCTCGACATTCAAATCGGCGTTTGCTGTCTCATCATCATAGAATGTTCGAGGAGAATTACTGAACATATTTAGAACTACTCTAGAGTATGGTTTCATCATATCGTTTTCACTGAAATGCGTATCCTAAGGGGAGGGGTCAAGGTCTAAAATTTTTACTAAAAATACAGTATCTTTCAAATCTCTCATGTATGAAGATGAAATTTAATATAAAAACCAAGTAGACACGCAACCCAGCGTTCTAGGAAATTCCACTTCCGTCTCATGTCATGAAAAATGATTGAGAATTTTAGAACATAGTTAGCACTTGGCTGAAGCCATTTCTTAACCATGTCAGTTTCATTAAAATTCGTATCCTAAGAGGGTTGAGGAGTTAATATATACGGCGAAAATTAAATATCTTCCAAGCCAAGGAGATGAAACTAGGTATATAACTTTTTACTTAACGAGGTCATCATGTGGACATGCCCCAGCGTTTTCGAAAATTCTGCTTCCAAAAGAGGTTACAGTGTGTCAAAGTGTTTGAAACGTCTGAAATGAATTTTTAAACATATTTAGCATGTAGGACATTTCTATTTTATCAACTCACTTCGAAATAAAAGAATCGTAAAAGCAAAAGAGAATTTAGATTTCTTGCAAAGAATAAATACTGCATCGTATAAAACACATTTTTGAACATGGTCGAGCTAGGGGTTTTATTTCACTTTTGTTCAAACAAGTTACGTAATGGGGAAAGAGTGATCAAATATAACTTTCAAATATTTCCCATAAACCTATTCTATCCGTACGAAGAACGGGTTTGCATATAATAATAGTAAATAATAATAGCCATATTCTCACAAATTTATATTTATTTCCAGCAAGATTCCTGCATAGCATTGTAGTGCAGTGGAATATTATATTTTACCAGTGTTGTCAATGAAACCACAGTTCTTACAGAATAGTTATTTCGTGTTTAAATATTTCATTTAATGTTTTTTGCAACATTCGTAATATTTGTAATTTTAAATTCAATTTTGTCAGAGACTCGCACCCATAGATTAGGAGCCACTGCTCTAAGGACTACCTAGAAACTTTGAATTTACACCTACATAGGATTTGTGACGTGGGGTGCCAGTAAGAAAAATTTTTGAAAATCCACGAAAAGAGGAGGAATTGTGGTGAGAGTTATTTTAATAAGATACCCTCATCTCCGAAACGTATAGGACTGTGAACTTAAAATTTGGTATTTGGATTTCCAATTTAAAATAATTTAACACATGTTTCACCATTTCTTTTATATCTTAGTAATAAAGGAGAAGGAAAAGGTGAGAATAGGAATTATTACTCATATAATAGCATATCGGTATCTCAGAATCTCTGAAAGTTACAAACATGAAATTTGGCTTTAGGACTTCTCATTTAAAACAAAATCACTTAAAGACAGTAAACAGGACCACCCAATATTTTTCAATTAAAATTGAAACCAGAAGTTGTAGTAGATATCTACCACTTAGTGTTATTTACTAGTGATTATAGTGGAGATGGAATATATTCTACGGGCGCTTAATCGAATACAAAAACCGTGCCTATCTATTGCCGTTTGTCATATAGTCTTGTTCAAGAAAACTTTGCCATTCATCTCTCTTTGAAAAGGCCTGTGGTCTTACCTATAGTTAGAATTAAATCAAATAAATGTGAATTTTGTTTGGTCGATTAAGAAGTTTATTTAGAGCCACAGCATTGTAATTTCCTTTTGCGGTTGCAAGAATATCATCTTTCATAGCAGGGTGAGTGGTCAAGATTTCTTGAACAAGACTGTACAACGATGAACGTTAAAACCGGAAGTGGTTGATTTCTAATAATTATGTTTGATTACAGGGTAAAAGAAGAGATGGTATTTTAAGAACGCTACCTATTTTAAGAACGCTAACTCATTAAAAAAAAAAAAAAAACCTCTTCTCGCTGTCTCTTATAGGTCATGTTCTATGTATATTACATTGAACCTGGAAGTCATACTGGATTACCAGGGTGTCTATCGGTCACGAAAAGGATTAAAGAAAGTCACGAAATCAGAAAATGGTCATGAAAGTCAAGAAATTTTGCTTTTGGTTCACGATTTATTTTATCTGTACAAATATAAGTACATAGCCTACTTGTAAATGTTGTTCTATAAAGTGTCAAAATTCACCACCAAAAACGCATATAGTTTTAGACGCTACCAAATCACAAGTAAAGCACGCTTCTATCACGTGCGTGAAAATTGGCCCAAGTCGCACTAAAATTCGCTTTTGAGAATGTTACTAAATTTAATGGTTTGTTAAAGAAAAGGTCATGAAATTTCATTTTGGAATTTTAGTAGACACCCTGTCATTTCTGATTTTATTAGAGTGTTATGAAAAGACAAAATGTATTCTTGGGATGCTCCGTCGATTGTCGAAAACAGCTTCTCGCTATCTATTACAGCTTTTGCTCCACAGTAATGAAAAGTAAACCGAAAATTGTTGATTTCTACCGCTTCTAGTTTTATCAAAGTGTTAAGGATAGAAATGAAAGGTGTTCTTGGAATCTTTTAGTCGATTTCCCAAAACTGCTTCTCTCTATATATTACAGTTTTTCCCCATTCAACGTTAAAGCGGGAACTTGTTTATTTCTGCCACTTTCTATTTCAATACAGTATTAAGGATGGAGTTGAAAGGTATTCTTGGGATGCTAAATCGACTGCCGGAAACCATTTCTTGCTATCTATTACCCTTTTTGGTTTACAGGATCAACGTTAAAAGCAAAAATGGTTGATTTCTACCACTCCTGGTTTCTGATCCATAACCTCCTGGTTTATGATCCTCTACTAACGAACTCTTTCGAGATAATTACTTTAGCTATCAATTGCAAAAAACAGAAGTCAAATTCAGTTTCGTTCAAGAGTTTCGTGCGGAGTAACGGACGGGATGGACCAAAGTACTAACTGTACAATATTATTATAAATCTTACTCTGTAATCCCAATAATTAGATACATATTTCAGCGTTTTTGATTATGACCTAAAAAGAAAGAAAAGGGTTTGGAAGAGAATAAAGGTGGATATTACAATTATTATTATTATACTAAGATGTTTATGTCTCGGGATCCCGTAAAGTTGAAGACATGAAACGTGGTATTTGAACTGAAATTGGTATGCTTCCTGATATATAAAGAGCAAGGCAGGGACGGCGCTAAGGGTGGGCGGGGGTGGGCAACCGCCCACCCGATGGATGGCCTCGCCCACCCATCCGCCCACCCCAACAGAACAGGGGTGTCATTAAAGGGGGACAGGAGGGGCAATTGCCCCCCGCAAGATTTTGAGGAATACATATACTTTATCGATTGTCTACTAATATACTAGTGCAAACTGTGAAAGTCTTATGTTGTTGGTGTTCTCCCCCTCAAGCGAAGTCTGAAATGACACCCCTGCAACAGAAGAAGAAGAATAAAGGTGACCAGTGCCGGATTTCGGTTTGATGGGGCCCTAAGCTATTGAAGATAATGGGGCCAATTTATTTCTAGCATTCTTTTTCAGCGACAAAATTTCGCCTTTTCTGTTTGAATATATGCTATATGGTAATTTATGGACCTAATACATATCTATTAAGTAAATACGTTTTCGTGTATATTTCGTTAACTTAACTTACTGTTTTGAATACATTACAGAAAAACTGTAAAATTTGTAAAATTAGCGGTAGTTTAATTTGGTACCAATAAAGTCCCTTGCCGATCTTTTTGCACCAACTATGATCCACGCTCCACGCCATGCTTCTACAATATGTGGAGACCGCATCATTTCTCATTTCAAGTTGTTTCTATTCGGTTTGGTAAAGTTTGAAACGTTTCCAGGGATCCGTGTAAGTAAATACAGTCTAAATATCATCCAGGGTTGGTAATTACTGCCTGAAGCTCAACTAATCGTGTGAGCTTTTTCCAGGTCAGGTTACTGGAGTAACTCAAAATGGAATGCAACCCTCGAAGATTACTCAAGGTGTAATACGACACAAATTCGCTGGAACCAGAGGCGAACTTAGAAGGTTTAAACTGGAGAAGGGGCAACTAAAACCCAGATTATGATAGATATATCGTGAGTTTACTCTAAACTTTCAAAAATATGTAAGTAGTGGCTTCAATTATTTTTGTCACTCAAAAAACTGGGATCGTAGACCTCTCCGCACCTGGATCCGCCCCTGCCTTTAGTGATCCATTATCGCACTCTATAGATCACTATATGAGCTCCTCCGTGGCTAAGCGGTTAGCGTACGCACCTTTAACGTGAGAGACCCGGGTTCGATTCCCGGTGGGAGCTCATGTGGTTTGGATTCCACGTTAATCAGTAGGTCCCGTCTCATGTAGCCTCGCTGCTGAAAGGGACGTTAAACTCAAAATCAACTCAACTCTATAGATCACTATGAAAATCAGTGCCAAGTTCTGAAAGTTATGAAAATACTTCTGCAAACTACTTTTCATACTTACGTACAGCGAAATAAAATAGCTATAATTTCGCGATGTAAAGATTATTGCCGCTTAGGGCTGTAATTCCTTTATATTTTACAATTATTTCGCGAGCTTGTCGTTTTATGCCTTCTTCTTAAGCATCCACTGTTACCAGACTCAATTTCTTGTCGAATTCCAAATAGTACAAGAAAGGGTAGCACTAGAGTTCTATCCGCATACAAGACACTGTATCACTTATGCTGTGAAGTCTTATTAAAGTAGCTAAGTGTAATGGCTGGAAAACAGGGTCCCGATTACAAATGGGGCTCTGAAACAAAATCCCCATTACAAGCGGAGCTGGGAAACGAGGGTTCCATTATAAGCGGGACTGGGCAACAGAAATCCCATTGCAGGCGCGTTGGAAAACAGGGCCCTATTACTTGCTTCATGAGAGCTTAATACATAACAGTACAGAACACCGTTGTTGTATGTGCGTTTTATCTTATTTGCTTTTTCTTATTATTTGGAAATGACATTACAGCCACTTTTTCTTTAAAATTTTTGGGGCCCCCAAGAGAGCTATAGCTTGTTTAGCTTATACGCAAATCCAGCACTGAAGGTGACATCCTGTACTTCACAAGCAATAGGTATTACTTTCGATTGTAATGTAATAGGTTCTATGACTCTGTTTAACTCTGCAATGGACAAAGATTTTAAGACAGATACTTGTAGTAATATAATGGATGCCAAAAGTCGTGATTAATGAATTGAAGTTTAACACACACGCACAATCGTGCTATTGAAACGCCAGTGTTTGTATGTGCTGCACTGAAAAAAAAAAAAAAAAAAAGTGCTTTCTAAAAAGCCAACTAAATAATGGACAGAGCTGGCCAGTATTATCTATTGTCTCATTTTGAGAAAGAGAGGGAGGACAGTAGTGCTTTGTGTCAAGGGCGCCGATCCTGGGGACCCAAGGGGGCCCGGGCTCCCCCAAAGCCCATGTGCGCCCCCGCATTTTATTTATGAATATACAATATTTGGCATAATTTGAATTCAATTTGTCTTAAAATCCTCATGCATGCCTTCTGCATCTGAATGCCCCCCCCCTCCCCAAATTTACAGAGAAATCGGCGCCCTTGCTTCGTGTTGGCGCGATAGCTTCTTATAAGAGGGTTCCAACTTGCAATTGTTTACAGCAATGTACCACATGTCTTACCCGTGTGGCATTAAACAGATTTGTAAAAACCCTTATTATAGCATTGTTGAGTTGATCTCTGTTGCGTTCAGAAGTCTTGGCGGTCGGTGCTTGTTCAGCTAATATGTCGAAAAAATTTAGCGATTTCTTCTCAGGCTCGGTGTCTTTCTCGTGTTCAAAGAAGCGCAATTTTCAATCCGTTGATGTTAGTGATAATCCTTCTTCTTCAATGGGGAAAAAGACAAAAAATACAAATACATGTGACAACCAGGATTCGCAATTTGAAGTGTTCGATTTCGAGGAAAGTGAAAATGAACTAGATGTTGGAGAGAGCGAAGGCGACAGCATTGCTTCTGAAGTTACTCATTTATATTTTTTGCCTCTTGCTTTCTTGTAATAAATACTTCAAAGATAAAAATGTTTGCAGCAGCCTATTTTATCCTTGTTTTACTTTACCTACTTATTGGGTATTTTATGTTATTAACGAAAAGTAAAGTATTATCTGTTAGTCTGCGTTGTTTGAACCTTCTTTTATTTCTATGCATTCATGTGCATTCTTGGAGGGAGAGGAGTTAAAGCAGTCTTGAACTTCTTCGACTACACAGAACACACCGTTATTATTATTTAAAAAGCTGAAAGTAGAGGTAGTGTGTGTGCCACGCGGAATTCGGTAGGTCGAGCATATTGCCACGAACTCCCGCAGCCCATCCTAAGTAATGCATTTCTTCAGTCTTACCAGGTGAATGCTGGAATGGCACCTTCTATAAGGCCAACACAGATGTTCCACATCCTTGTTTCTCCCCTATTTCGGTCTGAGCCTTAGCTAACTAAAGAGTATAAAAATTGAAATTTAATTATTGTCAAAAAATGTCTACATTGCCCAGTTCTCATTTTCGTTGTCCGCCCACCCAGCAACTAGGTCCGCCTCTTTCCGCCCACCCCATCAAGCGTTCCTGGCGCCGTCCCTGGTGCAAGACCATAGGCCGAACAAACACGGTGGCCTGGGAGCAAAGCACCCAGGTATTTCAACTGAAATTCAGTATACTTGCAGGTATGTGAGGTGCGAGGCCGTAAGCCTAGCAAACACTGATGATTGCAGGTTTGAGATGCAAAGCGTTAGACCGAACAAATTTGTGAGTCTGAGGGCAAAGCCTTCAACAAGACGAAGGCTCGTATTAAATAAACTGTGATGAAGACACTAAGGAGGCTCACACAATATTTTCTTAATTAATAATGAAATAGGAAGTGATAGTAGATTTATACCATTCCCAGTGTTAGTAGAGGGATTGGATTGGTGACACAATTATATTCTTGGGGTGCTTAATTGATTGCAGAAAACTGCGTCTTGCTACCTACTTCCGTATAGAGGTTGATATCTACCAGTTCCAGTTTTAGTAGAGGGTAAAAGATGAAGATGAAGTGTCTTCTTAGTCGATTGTAGAAAACCGGGTTACGGTTTCTGCTCTGCAGTGATCAACGTTAAAACCGGAAAGGGTTGATGTCTACCACCTCCGGTTTTAGTATAGGGTTAAGGATGGAGATGAGAACGGATGGTTAATCGATTATGGAAAACAGCGTTTTGTTATCTATTACAGTTTTTCTTCCATAGCAATCAACGTTAAAAACAGGAAATAGTTAATCGCTACCACTTCCTGTTTTACTTGTAGGTTAAGAACAGAGATAATATGCATTCTTAAGACGCTTAATCGATTTTCAGAAACAGCTTCTAGTTTTCTACTAACGTCTTTTGCTCTACAGTGATCAATCTTAAACCAGAAATCGTTGATCTCTGCCACTTCCAGTTCAAGAGTCACCTCCATTAATTTTAAAACATTTTTTCCTACATATTTATGTAACACTTTATTTAATTCCAACTAAACTTGATATGTCTTACAATCTGGAAAGAAATACGCGGGAGGGTAAAGAACCCCTAGCATCCCAAGGCGTGGGGATGGGAGAGCTGACATTTTAAAATAATTGTAATGATCGATATTCGTGTTGAATCCATAGTTCTCATTAGTGCTAAGACGAATAGTGGTACTTTTCATACAGTTTAAAAAGAAGTTAGAATGCAACTTTTGAATTTAATTAATGTAAACTTATGCATTAAGAAAAACTAGACTATTTGCCATCCAATAATGTAGGTGCGACTGTAGAGTTTATTATTATTATTATTATTTTTAAAGTATACTTTTAAATAGCACCACGACATGGGAGGGAAAGAGATTGAGAAATTTCTGGCCTTTTCGACATATTCTTAAACGTTTATAAAGATTTTCTTATAATTTTAATTTATGTTTGTTTCTTATAATGCAAGTACATACAACTTGTAAGATGTCAATACAACTTAATTTTGAAGAGACTAAAAAATGGTGACGCCATTTCCGGTGTTCTAGTAGCTAGCACGCGCGCCTTTCGTGCACGTAGTTGCACGTTCGATTCCCAGTGGGAGTCTCTTACAAAATTTGGACGATTACTGTGTTTGAGTATCATCATAATCTTTGAGTCTACGTCTCATATAATCTCGATGCAGAAATGGAATTCTAAACTGAAATAATTAACTAACTCGAAACCGATGAGAGTTCAAAACTCAAGGTTTCGGCAGAAATCTAGCACAAAACTTTGGAATAGAAAAAGTATCAAGTATCCAGTTGGTGGGGGAGGGAAAGGATGGGAACACGGACATAAGACCATAAAACACATTATTGAAATGTCAGTCAACGATGATTATAGAGGTGGCTCTTGGTCCTAGAGCTTCTAAATTCCCTCTAGGGCATTTCCCGAGCGTGCTCAATCTGAGTTACCAGAATTTTTACAGTACTGTATTCACCCATCGTTTATTCAATCCCCCCGCACTGGAAAATCTGAAATGAACATTGTCTCCTATCGTACTCAATATGAATTACATATATTTTTTTCCCCAATGCTGGCGATTAGCCAGCAACCGTGAGAAGGTTGCGCCTTCTGTGCGGTACTAGATTTAAACGTATTATTAGAGGTCTATATTTTCGATGGGCTAAGGGATGTTCGGAGAGCTGGAGTAGAAGTGTCTAGTTTGATTGCATTAATAGGGATTTCGGCATTACATGTATTTTTGCAGTACTGCTTTTCACCTATAGTGTAATTAAATTCTTCCACGAGAAAATCTGTAATCAATACTCAGGCACGAAGCCAGGAGGGTACGGACTCCCCTTCGAGACCAGAAATGAAAAAAAAAAATAGGAAGGAAAAAACAAAATGAAATGACAAAAAGAAGGATCAGCGTTAAAAATTAAAAAGGAAACTACAGGAAGCTTTTGCTTACTCTTTCTTATGAGGAGATTTGTATTACTTGCAATATGGTGACGAGGTAAGCGAGGTATTCTGGAAGAGTCAGAGAATTTGAAAAATCAAGAAAAGTTACGGAATTCTCAGAATTCCTGCTACTAGTCAGGGAGATTTCAAGCTTTCGAAAACGTAAGTGCCGTTGTGTAACAGCGTGGACATTTTTAATCATAAATTTTCGTCATCGCATCCTTGCAGTATCAAATATGTCATTTCAAGGACAATTTTCTGTTGCTCCTTTAACCTGTCATTTGGAACCGACAGTAGTCGAGGAATAATAAAAACAAAAAGTTCTGTTGAAAGAAAGTTCTGCTAGCATTTGATTCAACAGAGAAAGAAAAGCATATATTGTAAAACTAGTTGAATATACACATGCTTCGCACAGGGGCTGTATTTGGAAGTCAACGCCTGTGGGAGTATCACCATTGATCTCAGCGACCGCGAAAACTATGGATTTAATACTAATATCGGTCATTTTGGGATATGTTTTACATGCCTCGGTATCCACCCCCCGCTGACTCCCGGCCCGCATACTTGCAAGTCATCGCTAATGGAAGTGTCACCATTGATTTCAGCGACCGCGAAAACTATGGATTTGACACTAATATCGGTCATTTTGGATTACTTTTATATGTCTTGGTATCTCACCCCCCTCCGGTGATCCCCGGCCCGGAGCCGAATAGCGTGAATTTGGAAGTTAATGCGACTGGAGTTTCACCATTGATTTCAGCGACCGCGAAAATAAGAATTCGACATTAATAGCTCAAGTGGTAGAGCGTTGGCTTCGCATTCGGGAGGTCGTGGCTTCGAATCCCGCTGCCTACCATCCTGACTGAAGTTTTCCAGGATTTCCCTCAGTCCTACCAGGCAAATGCAGGGATGGCACCTACTTAACTGGCCCTGGGCGATACCTTCCCAAATCCTTTCCATTGTTAATGTTGTTGGATATTCAATGCAAAATGGCCTCTGAGCTGTATCTGGTGATTGTTAAATAAATAAATAGTAAAATATCGGCCATTTTCTACTACTTTTACATGTCCCGGTAAACGCTCCCCTGAGACCCCCTGGTTCGAATTTCGAAAAAAACATTTACTCTGGTCTGGAGCCTTGACCAAGGTATTCGTGACTAAAATTTGGTAACGCTCGGTCAATTTGTCTGGTTCCCAAGTCGGTTCCGGTAAAAGACCCCTGAGACCCCACTGCTTCGAAATTTGAAAAAATCGCTGCGTCTTGATCTGGGGCCTGGGCCGTGACCAAAATTTGGTAACTCTCGGTCCACTCGTCTGGTCCCCAGGCCGCACACAGACAGACAAACACACAAACAAACTCTTTATTTTATTTATATTAGAAGATAGTTTACAAGACAGTATTCAGTATGTACTTTTTTATAATAATTGAGGTCATAACGAAAGGAAAATTGTTATATTTGAATAAACAGGAGAAGAACGTAAATATTGCAAAATCTTTTCCAATACTTTTTCTATTATTTTGCTCGAAATTTCTTCATAGTTTGTTATTAAAATACTTGCCAACATATCCTCATTTTATTGTCCTAACAAACCAATATATGTTGATAGTAAAATAGTTAGATTGATCGAGGTACTGGGTCTTCAGAATTTCATGTCACTCCCCCTCACCGTTACGAAATGTTGGCTAAATTAACCAATATATGTTCCAGTAAAATAGTTTAGAGTGATCGAGCCCCTCTTATGATGACCACAGTATTTCATGTCACGGACCCCCCCCCCCCCTTCACGAAACCCTGGCTACGTGCCTGCAACACTGTCAGTAGCTACGTCCTCGACTAATATACATTTACAAGTACAGCTTTATTTTCGTATTTTTTTCAACAGTTAACGAATTTAAAACCGTATTATAATTCAAAGTACTTATCATATTTTTATCGCAAAACAAGAATATGTAGTTAACTTCTTAAATACTTCGCTCCGCAGGAACTCATTCAGCGCGTGCAACAAGCAAAAACAGCATGCTTGGCGTCTCACAAATGACAAAGGACAAAAAAGAAAAGCAAAAGCAGCACAGCAGGGCCTTATCGCAGTCAGAGCTGACAACATAGTTTCGGTCGTCACTAACGCGAATAGACCTACTAGCGGTGTACAAGAGTTATACAGTTACCATATACGTTGTGCCACAGTAGCGCTACAGGCGGAATGTGCACGAACTACAAATGAATATGCTTCTTACAAGTATCAATCACTGTTGAACCCTCTTTACATTCTACATATCAATTTTTCTCCCACTTTTTGACCTTGACAAGCAGAAGTACCAGGCTTTCCGAGTTCACAACCATAATCTGTTTGTGTACAGAGTACGTTTTCAGTTCTTCGAATGACTCTGCGCGCGAAGAACAGGGGTGATGATCGGGCTACCGAATACGGCAGTCAGAGACACCCGGTTGCCACTTTAAATGTAAAATACAAATATAGAGCCTTGACAATGCCGTGAGGATGAATATATATATATATATATATATATATATATATATATATATATATATATATATATATATATATATATATATATATATATATATATATCAAGAAGTAAAATGGTTGATTAGAATTTAGTGTCCCATACAACAGCGAGACTATATGATACTTAAACCTACAGCTTAACGAGGGATCCAAATCACATGAGCTCGCTCCGAAAAGTGTGTTCGTTAGTATACTGCCACACTAACAATCCACTTATGTGCAATACTATAATATTTTATTATGTTTTTTTTTATTTCTATCACTGTAAATAATCCATATACGTGCAATGCTGTTATATTTTAATGTGTCTCCTAGCAGGTCGGTAGCCAGCCCCAAAATGTAGAGGGGCTGTGGAAGTTAGGGGCCATATTATAGTTCATCACCAATGTATTAGAGTATTACAGGTAGCACATTTGCTGTTATCGAGAGAAAAAAATCCCATAATTCTTGCGCAAGGTGACGTCACGTGGAAGACAGCACGAAGCAAATACATTGTAGAGAATACAGTGCGCGGTGCTGATGCGTGAAATTTATAAAGAATGGATTGAGACGAAAATGAATAAAAATAATAATAACTGTGGTGTTGTTTAAAGTCCAAATTCCGAAAGAAAAACTCCTGTTATATCGCCGCTTTCCAAAATAGTTGTTGGCAGAACGACAGTGGGTTTCTTAAATGTAAACGTGCAGACAGAATCAATGTAAATAATGCTCGTATTTGTTCTATTCCTTTCTTACCCAAAGTTTATGAGCGACTTACAACACGAACTTCTTAAGTTACCTGTAAGAGGAAAAGCTCCGCCCTAATGCAATTCCTTCTTTGCATATATCGAACTGGCATGGAGATCAATATATTGCGAAGAACGAATAAAAGTAAAAGGGTTAGAGAAAATAATTTATTTTTCAAACATACGAAGTTGAAAAACTTGAAAGAAATTTAAATAACTACCTAGGTAGAGTCATTTATGAATATCCTGTAGGACGAGCAAAGATGTTATAAAAGAGGATTCGCCCATTAAGTCCTCACAACTCGATCAAGCCGAAAAATATGCGAGGGAAACCTGATTGGCTGCTCTCTTTTCCGCCAGTAATGCTCGCTCAAAACGTTAGGTTTTTCGTATGCCAACATGTAGCATTCATTGCGTTTATTCTTATTTAAATATTCGCTTTAATGTTCAAAATGATTACATGTCCAGCTTACGAGTTCGTGTTCATTACCTTCAATGGAGCTCGCGTTCTTATTCCTATTGAGGCTGGTGTTCACTTGGGCTAGGACTCATCCTCCAATGAGGATCGCACTCACTAGCATGCTGGGAGCTCATGTTCACTAATTTCATTGGGGTACACTTTTATTGGGTTTGGGCTCACTACATTTAGTGAGGCTCGGGCTCACTAATCTGAACTAGAGTCGGGATCACTACCATGAATGGCCTCGTGCTCAATGCCGTCAGTTGGGCTTGCAATGGTTTGTCCTCGGGTTCATTACCTTGCGTGGGACAAGCGTTCACTATTTTCGCTAGGGCTCGGTCTTACTCAAGCTCGGGCTCACAAACTTCAATGAGGCTCGCGCTTATTAGGTTCAGTCTCACATCCTCCAGTGAAGCTCGCTCTCACTACGCTACTGGGTGATTGCGCACCCTAATCTCGTTCGAGCGCGCTATTAGTTAGGCTCGGGGTCATTAATCTTAATTAGACTCGTGCTTTCTCCCGCGGGCTCACTTCTGTCAACATGGGACTCAAACTCACTGACACCAGTGTGCACTAAGATGGGCTCGGGTTTATTATTTTTTGTGGGGCTCGCGCTATTTATTCTCATTGAGGCTCGCTCTTACTTGGTCTATGGCTCACATTCTTTAGTAAGGTTCGAAATCACTAAGCTCCATGGAACTCGCACTCCTTGCGTGGGCTCGAGCACGCTAATCTGAAGTGGACTCGTGCTCACTCGTGTTGGCTTGCTTCCGTCAACTGGGCTCGATCTCGCTACTATGAATAGGACATGAGCTCACTGACATCGGTGATGTTTTCACTAATGTGGGCACAGATTCATTACCTTCAGTGAGCTGGCACTCACTATTCTTGTTGAAGCTCGTGCTTATTTAGTCCTGGGCTCATATCCTTTAATGAGGCTCGCGATTATTCGGCTTGAGTCTCACACCTCTCAATGAGGCTCGCACTAATTTGGTTCCTTGGAGCTCGCGCTCCCTGATCTCTTTCTGCTTACTTGGACTGATACTTCTACCTCAGTGAGACTCGAGCTCACTGGCGTTAATGGGGTTGTACTCATTTGTGCTGGGGCTCACATCCTTGATTCAGACTCGTACTTAATCAAGCTTTGGCTCAGATCCTTTAATGAGACTTCTAGTCATTAGCCTCCTAGCACTCGCGCTTACGAATTTTGTTCGGGTACATTTTCATTTGAGTTCGGGTTTCTTACCTCTCATTCTGGCTTGGTCACACTAATACCAATTGCATTTACGCGAACTAAACCCAAAATATAGTAGAAACATGTGAAAACAAGAATATTTATTTGTGTGAGCAATCTCAATCTAAAATATAAAACTCAAACAATGAAGGAACACAACGCGAAAAAAATGCGTTCCGGATTCTGTGATTTCTTCTTAGGGCTGCAATTAGAACTATCACTAACATTTCCTATTAGTATTTACAAAACAATAAAAATGAGTGGATTATAACATTTTATATTCATTATAATATAGCAATTTACCCTGTGTGTTTGTAGAGTTGGAATTAGTAATATTTTCCTAATGAAATTAAAAACAAGCTCACTGTATACAAAAAGTATATGTTAAAAGCAGAAGACACAATTTCCTCTCTTCCGCGTGACGTCACACTTCCAGCGACTAATGTCAGTTTGAATCTCATATTTAGTAGCCCCTGCTTCATCACCATATTATAGTTCATTTGCAAGCTTATCGTGAAAATTTTAGGGTGCAGTAAAACTTTAGGGCCCCGCTAGACGCCAGTGGATGCGAGCCTGTGTCTCCCCCCCTGTGTCTTAAGCCCCCTGGTACCGGTATCATAAAAGATCACAAACATGCGTGATGTCTGTTTGAAGGGTAAGGGTAAAAAGAAGAATTTCACAAAAGTGTATTTTCAAGATAACTACTTTTTAAAATTGAAAACGGCGTACTAAATGAATAGAGTTAGTCAAAATGTTTCCCCCTTTCCGTGGACATTGCTACATCTACGCATGCATTGCATATACAATTTTAGTTTAGCGTCCCTTTCAGCAGCGAGGCTATGTGAGACGTGGACCTACTGATTAACGTGGACTCCGAACCACATGAGCTCCCTCCGGGAATCGAACCCGGGTCTCTCGTGCCAAGGGCGCGTACGATAACCGCTTAGCCACGGAGGAGCTCTACGCATGCATTGCATATACAATCAAATAGTACAAAGAGTCATCAACAGCTAGGGCAAAGCACCCGTTAAAGCACACATATGAACATTCCTTGTTTTTTCCCCTTACCCTTCATTTGGACTATGATGTGCAACTTTAAAATATTTTATAAAATGTTCATTAGATGTCACTAGCGTTATAACAATTCCAAAATTACGACTATCAGTACAGTGCAGCAGTTTGGTGTTATGGACTAAAACAAATCTACTTACTGTGTAAAACTTCATTGTTTCTAAAGTTGAACATATTTATATAATGAAAGAAAATTGCAACGATTTTTTTTCAGTAATACACAGTATGCTAAAGGAAATATTGCATTATACATTTCAAGTAGCATTACTACTTATATACAACGTAGTGGTACGACGAGATAGAGGGTTTCAACCGAGAGAGGCCAAATATTTTTGGCATTGCATCATCTTTCATTTTCATCTTCTTTATTCATCGCTACCATTTTGATTACGAATGAATATCGATACTGGACAATCAGTACCGCCAACTACTACTTCAAATGGCGCTGTTGGCAAGGTTGATAAACGTAAAAACTGCAAGGGATCTCCAGCTCCAACGCACTCGCAGCTTTCCCAACTTGTGGCACGCTACGGTTGTAATTTGAATTCTCGTGGCACACTCATAGATATTATTATTATTATTATTATTATTATTATTATTATTATTATTATTATTATTATTATTATTATTATTATTATTATTTGTAGATATAATATACCGTGGTATTGTTTCCTTGATTACTAATCTCCATCTCACAAAGAAGAAAGGTCGATCACAGATTTTTCCCATTGTAAATCATTATCCTTATTTGTCATTCTAATTCAATAATAAAAAACAATTGAAATGAATTATAGGACTCAGATGTTTAAAAGTACACTTTCTTTTTCGGAAACTGTATCCAGCCTTTGACTAAGAAGGAAGATCACTAAACACGAAAGGAACAAACAAATCTTTTTTACTTTCAAGACACAAATGTAAGTAATTTGTATGCATGTTTGGTTTGTCGAATGGATTGAATGATACTTTAAAATTTAAAGTTACGAAATTGTCTGCGATAATAAAGAAGTTATAATGGCCATAACAATGATAACAATAATACTTTCTTACAACATTAAAAATGCACAGAAAAGTAACACAGTATGAAGCTTATAATTTATTAACATGGTTAATACACGTTACAATTTTTATATAATGTATGAAGGTTAGAATTGTTCAAAATATTAGTAATGTAACATTTTTTCAATAACATATATTGAAAGTTACAACTGTTTAATAATAACATCTGAAAGTTACAAATTTTCAAGAAAATGTGTAGAACAAGTTAGTGCACGAAGCAAAATGAATGTGCAAGTATCCGTCAATTGTGGACGAATAATTGCTAAACATATCCTCATATTGTGTCGTGGAGTTAACAGTTGTGACTTGTTGTTACACTTGACTGTGTTCACTGCAGAAAACTCTGCTTCATTTAAGCAGGATGGTGAAAACGGAATGAGAACTTTCACAGCCCTTGTGGAAATAACTGAATATTCTGTCCGGAGAAAAATCCAGAATAATGCCATGACTTGTGAATGCTGGAGTTTCAAACCTCGGTCATTTCTCATATCAACCAATTCGCTTTCTTCCTGGGTATTTAATTCTGCTGACTGTAGGACAGAATGCGCAAAGGGGTCGCTCAGACAGTAATGAAGGCACAATAATATATTACAATTACAGTAATTGTTTCCATTGTAAAGGTTCATACTAAAGTGAAATACAAATATATTTTTTCCTATGTCTTTCAATTTGGTTGCCACATAGTTAATAATTTAGTTTCGATTTTCTCGCGGCTCACCAGCGGCCTATTCACGGCACAACGGTTGCGAAACACTGAATTAGAGGATAGTAAACAAAATAAATTACTAACACTACTTGGGCTCTCGTTGCTTGACAGAAAGTAGAAAATTTGCTTTTTTTTTCAAGAAAACAATTTGTAAAAAAACTTTAATTGATCCAGTATGGTTAATATGATTTTTTACTCTGAATTTCAAGTCTTACTATTTCATCATCCATTCCCCCCCCACACATCTCTTTTCTTCTGCTCAATACACTCTAAAAACGAGTAGGGTTAGAACCATAAAAATATAGTTAAACATGGTATGGCCGGTGGAAACATATTTCTTGTTACATAAACAATATTAACATTATTGTCCGTTTACTGTAGCTTGGCGCTGTGTTTTGACACAAAACCTGGCCAGCGAATCTTAGCAGTCCTTCCCCTACTTTCCCCTTATAGCAGTGGTAACAGTGGCACTAACTCATCAATTTTAGCACTAGTAGGGTTTGGTATTTGCAAGTTGCGTAGATTTCGAGAGTTTACCTTTTCTCTAATCAGGACCGTAACTTGTGTGTGGCAGGGGAGGGGCAACTGCACTCCAGAGAGGTTCCCCGCCGTTCGAAGGGGCTCATTCGGAGAAAAAATTTTCTTAATCCATATACAATACGAACATGAAATTATAAATGAAGCGTCAAACAGTTTCACTACATTACATAAATCAGAGCACAAAGGTAAATAAAACAAAAGTGAGCCGCGGGCCCACTTCAGTAAGAAACGTCTATTATTAGTGCCCTAGAAATAATATTTATTCGTATGGCTTTGAGATTTGTCAATATTGTCCCCTTAATTAATTTGTCATGTATGGAACGGGCCCAGGGGTGTAAGTAACGGCCCTGCAGACCTTGCCATGAGGGAGGGCCCACAGGCTCCGGGGGGCATAAATAATAAGAGAAAGATAGAAAGAGGGGTGCCCAAGAATGAGAAAAACAACTCTTTCTAGGAGGCCCAAATACACGTATAAATGCTTGCCCCCCAGAAAAATCTAAGTTACGGCGCTGCCTCTAATGTGAATTTATTGGTACAGTTCTGCTAATATTTAACTATATCAGTTTGGTCTCTTTAAACCTTGGGCCGTGGAGAGAAACAATCTTAGAGGAGGATAGTATTCAAATTTTAAGAAGGTGGGGAAAGGGGAGAGAGGATGAGAAAGATGAGAAGAAAGATAGAAAGAGAATGAAAGAAACACTTCTACATTTACTTCATAATGAATTTAAGCACATATAAACGAAAAACGGATATTGGAACCCACCACGATAATATTTGTGGAAGTGTTGGCAACATAACATTCTGAAGGAATATATTTCCCGCCAATTCCGGGACCTCAGTGTTTGCCCCAATTCTGGACTTACAGCAGTGGCGGATACAGGAGGCGATCGTGGCGATTGCCCCCCTCCAGGAAAGGAAACTTTCTCATTTTATATATTTAAATAAAACCTAATCGCAGAGTTTGGAGCTCTTAAAAGTAGCTCTAAGTAGCAGTATTAAAACCCAGCGCCCCCCCAGAAGTCCGTCTTGAATCCGCCCCAGCCTTACAGAAGCTACCATCTAGGCATTCATCTCGTGGGGCTGAGGAAAACCTTAATAAGGAATACCGGCCAGAGCTGGGTTCATGCCCACTCTCGGCCTACCTATTTTAATGTCTTTTTTTGTGTTGCACAGTGTCTGGTAAGGGCAACCAAACAGGACAAATGTGTACAACTTTAAAATGTTTAAATGTTAAAATTCGCTTTATATTGTACTTTGAACACGTAATTCAATGTGTATTATATTCTTCTTACAGCAGCATGGTTTATTTCCTAATACTTTAGGTCTATGGTTGTTAATATATAATTATTGCATCATACTAATCCTTCTCAAAGCTCGTTCAATTAGTATGAAATTCTAGACTTAGCAGTTTGCAACATTGCAAACCTTCACCAACAGGCAATATGTGACGAGAATATTTCCACCTATACTCGCATCGAAATTCCCAGTCCTTGTTTACAATCAGTACAATATGTTTCTGTCGCCTTATCATGAAAACAACGCTGTCAGCGAACCTAACGGTCTTCTCTCTGTGTGTGTTTATTGTCTACAACATAAACTGCCATCTTCCAATATTGCCAGGCGTACAATGTTTTCGCACACTTTCCGACAAGAACACTTGTACAAAATTGAGTGTGCATTATATGTAAGATTGCATTACATAATAACTAACTCGATTTGTCATAACGTTAATATCTCAGTCATCTCAAAAGCAGCAATTTGTGTAGCACTTGGTCCACGACTGTGCAGAAGTAGGTACATTCGGTTTGGCGATTCATGTGCCTGGCAACCATGAATTAACCATGTAGGGGTGAGAAGCAAGGTTTTGACGCTCGCACTACAATTTTTGTTGTTTGTAAACAATTTTCCATCCTAGAGTGAACGGACAATACATCATATGTTACCAGAATCATGTGAGGAAATTCTTTTGTGGTACATAAAACACACCATATTGTTGTTGCTTTTTCAGTTGCACTCAAAATACACATAATACACATAGTTGCAGTGAACAATATACATGATTGTATGTGTGATTTCGTGTCGCGCAAGCGCTGACCAACGTGAAACACGAACAAAGACGTCAGTTGCAATTTCAAGAACGAAGAGTCTTACCAATTGTGTATATGTCCGAACGAATAGTAAGACAGTTATTGAGAACATGGACTCTACATGAACTAATAGAGAAATGTGAAGGAAAGTTTATTTATGAAAGTTTATGTATTTTCTGGCATGTAAATGAGTATAATATTATAACTATGTTTCCAGTACAAATTAGCACATGAGATGACAGCACTGTTACTCTTGTAAATCCTGTCCGAAAGTTTACTTCATAAGATTTTTTCATAAAGGATTACAAGAAATATAACACGTTTTATCTTCCATTGTATACTTTTTAAAAAAAGACTCATAATGCTTTGCTTATAACAAAAGAGTAGGACAAACTTAGATTATCACTTTTACTTATGATATATTTCTGGTATGGGTACGAGGAGTATTTTAATTTTATAAATAATGAAAACCTCAGAGGTATTGTCGTACTGTTTTTTTGCTTGTTCTTGCAGCACTACAATGTGTTCGAAAGCACAACACCAGCCTAATGATACTTTTTGAGTTGAAAGCTTATGGTAAGCGCAGCACCAAATCTATTCTTACAATAGCAAGTACATACATTAAAGCAGTCATTTTGACATTTTGATTATGGTTAAAGGAACATGTCATATTGTTGGGACAGCCATAACAAATCTTGTGATGATCTCGACAACCATTCTACATGGTATTTCCAACTACATAGCAGCTGTATAGTTGCACGTACAATAATTGGCATAGTTGTCAATATCATAAATATGTCTAGGACAACCATAGAGGAGACCGGGGCTTGTTGTGACAGGGGTAGGTTGTGACAGCTATGTTTCTATTAAAACTGCTAACAATATACACGATCTGGCGACGCTGATTGACGCCTACAGTCACGAATTCACAGTATATTGTTTCCCATCAGTGTGAGTCGCGCCGAGCCAAAGCAAAGAAGAAAGTTGGTTTTGTGGAGGTCTTGATCTATTTTTGAAGGTAAGTTTGATTTCTGTTTTCTTCAATATAAAATAGTTGGAAATATTAATGGTATTTTCTAAAAACTAAAGCAACTATAATACGCATGCAAACGGTTTTGTTTCTTGGTATAGTAAAACTGAAATACTGAATTGCCAATAAAAGCAAAAAATACCCATTGGGGTTAGTTGTGACAAACTGCTAGGGGTAAATTGTGACAAATGTCACAACTGACCCAGCAGAAAACCAGACAATGGAAGTTTATTGTCTAATTAATTTTATTAATTTTACATAAGGGATATTATTAATGTTTTGTTAGGAAGTGGATACGTTATTAGTATTGGGAAGAAATTTCCGATTTCTAACGCATAAAATCATTAGCACACTGTTGATTGTATATGCATCAATGTTTGCATATTTAGACTGGTTTCTTTTGCATATGTCTCTTGTGGATGAGTGTACTCAAGGGATCCCGGGTTCGATTCCTGGTGGAGACACAAATGGTTCGGATCCCACCTTAGTTGTAGATCCCTCCTTAGGACGTCATCACCATCTCATAGAAAAGAAAGGCAAACCGCCATGGGTTCACCATGCCCAGATACTTTGAATCAAAGACTGGCCTTTGGACAGAACACCACATCATCATGAACAATAGCATCCTTTTGCATGTAATTTGCAGCAATTTGAATTTGCATTTTAATGTTTGCTTCAATCTTTCTCGTTGCAGATGGTACGAACATATAAGGGAAAGAGAAAGGCCAAATACCAATTGAAGTGCACATAGATGCAGCACGAGCATACCACGAAAACAAGGAATCTTCAAGACAAGGGCAGCACAATATTAGGTTAATAGACAGTCACTGTACAGATTCTACAAAAAGCAGTATGTTGCAGGTAATTAGAACCTAGGACTCAGCTTAATTTGCATGGAGAAGAGATTCGACCAACTTAGATTTCATGGTAAAGGTCCTACTGGAAGTATTGCAGGCAATAATCCATCAGGTTGGATGACACGAGACCTGTTTGTGCAATTCATGGAGCATTTTGTCAAACATACAGGCAGTTCTCTTCAACATCGTGTCCTTTTGTTGTTTTATAACCATAAATCTCATATCTCAGTGCAGGTAATCAATTATGCCAAGAAATATGGTGCAATTCTTCTGTCATTCCCACCTAACACGTCCCATAAGCTGCAACCCCTGGACAGAGGAGTATATTTTTCATTTAAAAAGTTAGTTGCAAATGGAATGGATGCATGGATGAAAAAGAATCCTGGGTGTGCATTTAGTATCTATGACATTCCGACTATTGTGAAAACGGCATTTCCTCTTAGTGTAAATCCATCTAATATTCCTAACGCATTCAGAATAACTGGTATATATCCCTTTAATAGAGACATTTTTACAGATGATGAATTTTTGGAACCGCAGGTAACCCAGACAACACGTACGTGTACGACACATGTGCACTATCCATGCATAAGCCGTACATTTGCACATGTGCATTTCTGTGGATGATGAACACATACATAACCCGTACATAAGCCGTACACGTGAATTTGCGTGGATGAAGCACACATACATAACCCGTGTATGTGCACATATGCATTTTCGTGGGTTATGCACACGTACATAACCAGTGATTAAGTCGTGCATGTGCACATGTTCATTTGCATGGATAAAGTACACATTTACATAACCCGTGCCTAAGCCGTTACATACACATGTGCATTTGCGTGGATGAAGCACAAGTACAGAACCCGTGCTTAAAGTCGCTATGTGCACATTTGAATTTACATGGATGAAGTACACATTTATATAACCCGTGCTGTAGCCGTTATATACACATGTGCATTTGTGTGGATGCAGCGCACGCACGTAACCCGTGCTGAAGCCGTTATGTACACGTATGCATTTGCGTGGATGCAGCGCACGTACGGAACCCGTACTTAAGCCATTATGTGCACATGTGCATTTGCATGGATGAAGCACATATTTATATAACCCGTGCTTAAGCCGTTATGTACGCATGTGCATTTGCATGGATGCAGCGCAAGTACGTAACCCGTGCTTAAGCCGTTATGTGCACATGTGCATTTGCATGGATGAAGCACACATTTATATAACCCGTGCTTAAGCCGTTATGTACGCATGTGCATTTGCATGGATGCAGCGCACGTACGTAAATCGTGCTTAAGCCGTTATGTGCACATGTGCATTTGCATGGATGAAGCACACATTTATATAAACCGTGCTGTAGCCGTTATATACACATGTACTTTTGTGTGGATGCAGCGCATGTGCATAACCCATGCTTGAGCAGTGGATGTGCACATGTGCATTTGCGTGGATGAAGCACATTTAAATTACCCGTTCTTAAGCCGTTGTGTGCACATGGGTATTTGCACGGCTACTGCACGTGTGTATAAGACGTCCATAATACCGTGCAAGTGTATACTTTTACTTTCATTCTTTTACTCTCATTCTCATCAACAGAAAGCAACCTCCATTTTTGGTAGGTGTCGTTTTTCCTCCAGGCGGTGTTATAGAGACTTTTCGACGAATAACAGCTGAATGATTGTAAAAACTCCATAACGTCCACTGAGCACAATATCAACAATACAATATCAACAGGTGGCAGCATTGTACTGATGTAACTACTGTCAGACAGTTCATAGGTTTACAAAATTATTTTCGTGACCGATTACAGTAGAATATGTTGCGTTATTTATTACTTGCCAAACATGTCAAAGATACTACCTAAAGCTTTGCTCGTTGCAAATAATAAACTCCAAAACTAAAATTCTCACTGACAATTATTAGTTACTTGTTATATACTTTGAAGGTGATGTCTTTGTAGTTATAGATTGTGTTACTGCGTAAGACACTAAATATATAAACTTCATTTTTTCGTTGCATCTCGAATTTGCTTTTACATCACCTCTGTACTACGAGGAAATCACCTGTGCACTACATGAAAGTCATCTAGGTACTGCTTCAAATCACCTCTATCGTACATGTAAATCATCTGGGTACTGCCTGTAAATCCCCTCTGTCCTACATGTAAATCACCTGTATGTTACGTGTAAATCCCCTCTGTCCTACATGTAAATCACCTGTATGTTACGTGTAAATCATCTCTGTCCTATATGTAAATCACCTGGGTACTGCGTGTAAATCACCTATGTGTTACGTGTAAAATAATCTCTGTCCTACATGTAAATCACCTGGGAACTGCGTGTAAATCACCTGTGTGTTACGTGTAAATCATATCTGTCCTACATGTAAATCACCTGTGTGCAACGTGTACATCACCGCTGTCCTACATGTAAATCACCTGTGAACTACATGTAAATCGAATACGTGCTACTTGTAAATCACCTGCGCGGTAGGTGTAAATCACTTGTGCAGGACGTGTACGTTGCACATGTTCTGTGCACGTGAAGATGTTGAATAGGACCTGGCATGTATATGTGCATCACATGTACAGGCGTGCATTTATACAGATGATGCACATGTTGCATCCGTTGCATTCGTGGGTTCAATGGTACTATACGGATACTTACGTGTATTGTGCTGTCTGGGTAACTGATCGTTACGTTGAAGATGATGACCACATTATAAAGTTAGCACTAGGACGTACTTCGCTAACATAACTGAAGTTCAACAACATCCTCATCCTTTTCAGGTCATAATGAAGAACAAGGACCAACTAACATTACACAAGAAGTGAATTCAGAACTCCCAGATTTACCTGTGAGGAAACAAACCAGCCTTATCCAGCAACAAACCGTAAAGAATCTGAAACCTTATCGACTGTTTTCAATAGACCGTCTACAGGCAAAGAAAAACCACAACTATCGTCTATGCAAGTAATGCCTTAATACTAAACGTCCAGAAATGACATTAACCCTCATCATGTTAGTCCTTTGTCCGTTACCAAAAGCTAGACCCAGGGAAACTAAAGAGGAAGGAAGAAGCGAGTGTTGGCTGTACCCACTGATACTCCAGTTAAAGAAGTATTAGAAGCAGAAGCAAGACATGAAAAGTCTCTGAAGAAAGGTATAAGCCGTAATATTCTGAACGGCTCTATGAAAAAAGGGGATGAAAATTTCAAAACGTAAAAATGATAGTGACGATGATAGTGAAGATGATTGTTTTTGTCTTGTGAGTCTGGAACCATTTTCTAATTCCAAACCCAGAGAATCGTGGGTTCTATGTGTTAACTGTAATCAGTGGTCACACGAAGCGTGCACAGAAGGTAATCCTATTTATGTATGCCACAATTGCAACTCGGACCTTGATAGGGGGTCTATGTGGTCTAGGTTTGCATCATAAGTCATTTCTGAAAGAAATTGTGATTCTATTATAAAACTAAGTATTAGAAAGGAAGTATTGATGGCGCATTTAACTGTACGATAACGATAATTTAGAAAGAGTATTCACATGAGAAATTGAAAGTAGTTTCTTTATGTATGCAAAATATTTTTCTTAGGAAACATTACTTTTGAGTTATGTTTAGCACAATTTAGAATATATTAAAATTACATTGGCGAAATCGGACACATTTCTTTCTGTCACAACTTACCCGATCAAAGTCACAACCTGCCCCAGCAAGGGGCATGTTATGAGAAAACATTTGTGTTTGTTTCTTCTATTGTATTGTTCTTATAGTGAAAAATACAGATGCAGAAAAAATTATAGAAATAGTCTAATGTCCAAACTTTATTTTAAGACAAAATTTTCTGACATTTAATAAAAATGAAATCCTAGAAAAAATAAAAGCCTATTTTTGTCACAACAAGCCCCGGTCTCATCTAATTATTGTTGACCCAGCTAGAGTTTTTTAACAATATAATATTGTACTCCGAGTCATAATTATTGCTGGCGCTATATTAACAATACTGTATAGCTACGTTTAACCATAATTATGGTTGAATATAACAATAACGTTTTTAGAGTGTATATGCGCTCATGATTGCTGAAGAAACGCAAAGGAATCTGGTTGGTACCTAAATTATGCATCTAAAATATACTTGACTGCTTCCAGACGCGGAAGGCTGAAACAATCGGGCAGGAACATAGCTTCTTATCTTTACTCATGTAACTAATTGTTCATTGAACTCTTTCTTAATAAGTGTAATTTGCATTGTGTTTTCGAGAGGTATAGATTATGTAATTTAAAAATGGTTGTCAGTTTTATTTTAACCGTTTCTAAGAATTATTTTAGAATATTTTTTTTAAGATAAGAAAGAAATTTGCATTAGAGAAAGTAAAGCAAAATCTGTAAAAGCAAATGCTTTATAATTAATCTCGTTTGTATGATTCATCTGTGCTGAGCAAGTAAGTCCTCAGGTAGGAAGGTATCTGTGAACCAATGAGACTAATCTTGTAACAAACAGGAAAACTCTGGACGATCCTTCGCATAATATACAGAAAAAATACATGAAAATGTTTAATGAAATAACGATAATCAAAATTTTAACCTGTTTTATAAATTTGAAATTCAGGGTTACACAGTGACAAAAAATGAAATGAAATCTTTGAGTTTTACGTCCCAGGATTATGCCGGTTAGGCTAAAGGAGACGGTGATGATGAGAGATGAGTGAAATGGTGGAATAAAGAAAGTGGGAGGAAACTGGGGAACCCAGAGAAAGTCCACACGGCGGAGCTGCGATCGAATCAGGGACTCCAAGCACCGGAGGTGAACGCTCTACCACTGAGCCACCGCACCCCCTTACACAGTGACAAAATTCAAACTATCATAGACTATGGTGATAACAGAATGAATTACACTACGAACTCTTACCAGTTCTAATGGAATAAATTAAAGAACAATTAACTTATTACATATTTAAACTGAATATTTCTAGTGGCACCGAGTAGCGTAGCCGCTATCGCTCTCGCCTTTTGTGCTCGCGGTCCCGGGTTCTATTTCCGGTGGGGACACTCAGTCGAAAAAGTGTAAAAGCTTTCTCAGACCAACCATCCTAAGTAAAGTTTCCCTGGGTTTTCCTCATTCCCATCAGGCAAATGCCGGGATGGTACTTTAATGAGTTCAGGATGATTTAGAAAAAAATGTGTCAACCTTCTTATAATGTTGTTAGACTAGTAGCGCTAAGTGTGGCGATAATAAGAACTAGATTGCGAACTGTATTGGGAGGAAATGGCCAGCTTCACTTTTAGACTATTCATCAAACCGGCTAAATCAATATATGAATTGTATTAAGTGAACAAATTGTATACTGTGTAAAGGAAAGTTACACTTATCGTGTACTATATACGAATATTATAAAGTTTAGTGAGATACAGTTGTATTCTTATTATATGGACATTGAGCAAAGCATATTTGGAAGTCTGTCATAACAAGTTGAACGTGGTATGTTGGAAGTCACCTGTTATTTGGTAAGCTGTTTTTTTGTAATTACTATTGAACATCGGTATACACTTATTTTGTTCAGAACTGAGAATAATATTATATAGGCTGTTTGCGTGTTGAATATATATTTGTTTTTGGAGATATTTTTAATTATAATATATAGATTTGGAAATAATTTGTTGGAACGTTATCATTTTCCTCATACGAAACTTCGAAATAATAATCAAATAGCTTCTCATCGCTGTAAGATTGAAAGTATCAGAATTTCTTTGCAAATAGTTGAATTTTTTAAAAGGAAATATATTAGTACAATATCGATCAATTTTCAAATTCATTATTACTTGATAAGAAAACGAACTTCTTAAACGGAATTAAATGTGTGTGTGGGGGGGGTGTTATATAGTTACACCCTGCTGGATAACGACGGGTTATTCTAAATTTAAGTTAGATATCTTAACATGCGTTACAGTACCTAACATAGAGGTCCCAGACGACTTCCTTTCTTTCCCAATTCTTTCTTCCTCTCCTCTCCTTGGACAGTGTAACCGCCGAAGGACGTCATCCCTCAAACCTGACTGGCTAACATGGCCGTAGACAAGGGCGCCGATCCTGGGGTTGCGGCTCCCCAAAACTCATGCGGACCTCCTCATTGTATTTATAATTTACAATATTTGGCATAATTTGAATGTAATTTGTCTTAAAATCCTCATATATGCTTTCTGCTTCTAAATGGGCCCCTCCAAATTTACAGAGAAATCGGCACCCTTGGCCGTAGATGCCGCTAACCCAGAAATATAATTCTCAATCCTATAATATTTCTAGCACTAACACTGAATATTCTATATTTTATTTGAACTGAACATTTTTGACGTTACGAATAATTCATTTGCTATAATGCTAGGTGAAGAAAGAGTAATCCAGTAACACTGCATTAAATATAGCGTACCATTGGCTACTGATCATGGTGCTTCTTATACAAAAAAGAACTGTAGGTGTTAAACACTTTCCTTCATATAACAACAACGAAAGAAATCTAGCAATATTAATTCATATGACGATGGACGTCATTTCTGTTTTTTTTTTTTTTTCTGGAAATTAATTGCTCAGATAACGTGGTAATATTAAAGATTATTTATGTCACATTATTCATAATTGTGCCTGTCAAAAATTAATTATGCCAGATTATTCATAACTTCAATTGCTTAACCCTTGTCCGGGTAAACTATGTTTGTAATGTAGACGAGCAACGGAACCTAACCAACTCTATTAGCCTTACCAACTCAATATGTCCGTGACAATAACTTCGACTAACGATAGAATAATTCAGAATTTTATGTCATCGAAATATTTATGGTTATTGAGAAATTCCAGAAAAAAAAATGAAGCTACTGGGCCTTTGAGGCTCCGTTTCCCCGGATAAGGGTTAAAGGTTATAATTTCGGTCAAAAATTTTAACAAATTCAAATCTAAAACAGATTCGAAAGAGGAAAAATACTGTTTTTTTGTCCCTTCTGAAATATAAAAATAAAATAAAATAATAAAGCAACAATTTGCTAACATTTACTTCTTTATCCTGTTTGTATATGCATCGTTCTTTCGCGTATTTTTATATGTACAAGATTGGCAGAATCATAAATTAAATCGTCAGTTTTAGTGTTAGGTGGTAAATAAAGATTATTCATTAGTACTTTTATTCACCTCTTGAGCATGTGAACACATGATTACGGCATGAAATGATGCCATCGAATGAAGCTTCTTTCCAGTCAGAATCCGTCTCTCGGGACACTCGTACAGTAAGGAATGTGAATGAGGAAAGTTCATCGAGGAACAGCTGTATCTACCATCTGTTGGCCTCTACCGGAATTACAACGAGACGATGAAATTGATAGTTCCTTTCTTGTTCTGTAGATGGTGCTCAATGATATTATGAGACTCAAACACACACTAATTTTATTTTATTTTTTTCGCCTTGCACCTTTTTGTGCTGTTGTATGATTTCAACGAGAACACTCCACTATACATATGGATACACTCATGCAAATTTTATGAGATGAATTAGCGTAACAATGTCATTGTAAGAGTTAGTTCAATCTTTCTTCTTGGTCTGGTTTCTACTCTTTACCTACTCATTTTGAATATTTTCTGGCAATAATTTCTGGAAATGTCTTCTAACCAATTGGAACTATTAGACGTAATTATTGATTGATTGCTACGCACCCTTTACATTAACGTCAATACGGAACTTGAACCATAGTGTGAAAATTTGGTGATCATTTTGGTTGGTTGATTTCAGTTTAGTGTCCCTTTCACCAGGCCGGTAGCCAGTCCAAAAATTTAGGGGGGGCGGCTGAAGTTAGGGGGACCGATCCAACAATATTATAGTTCATCACCATATTATAGTTCATTTGCAAGCCTACGGTGAAAATTTTAAGGGGGGCAGCAAAAATTATGGGGAGGCCCGGATCCCACCAGACTCCGCTGGATACGGGCCTGTTTCACACCGAGACTATATGAGACACGAACATACAGCATGAAGAAAAATCTTTGAGTTTTACGTCCCACGGTTATGCCGGTTAGGCTAAAAGAGACGGTGATAATGAGAGATGAGTGAAATGTTGGAATGAAGAAAGTGGGAGGAAACGGGAGAACCCCGAGAAAACCCACTAGCACGGTGTTTGTCCACCACAAAGTTCACTTGGCAGGGGCTGGGATCGAACTCGGGACCCCAAGCACGAGAGGTGAACGCTCTACTACTGTGCCACCGCGCCCCCCATATACAGCATGAAGAGATATCCGAAGTATATTATTTATCTAATTGGGAATCGCGGCTTGGTCTCGTGCACCGAACACTCGTACGCTATCAAATAGCCACGAAGCAGCTCAGCACAGTATTTTGATTATAGAAGTTTGATACTTGTTATACAATACCCACTGACAAGCATGTAGCAGGATTTCGTAAAGGGAGGGGAGAGTGGTCCGCCACATGAAATACTGTGGTCATCACACTAGGGGCTCGATCATTCTAAACTATTTTACTAGCAACATCTATTGGTTTGTTTAGCAAGGATTTCGTTAGGGGGGAACGTGACATGAAATACAGTGGTTATCACACCAGGATCTCGATCAATCTAAATTATATTATTGGCAACATATATTGGTTTGTTAGGGCAATAAAATGAGGACATGTTAGTAAGTATTTTAATAAACTATGGAGAAATCTCAAGTAAAAGAATAAAAAAGTGCTGGAAAAGATTTTACAATATTTATGTTCCTTCCTCTGTCCGTTCAAATATAACAATTTTCCTTTTATTATGACCTCAATTATTATAAAAAAGTACATATCCACTATTATAAAAAGTAGATATCCAACAATATCTTGTAAAATATTTTGTAATACCTGATTTCCTTTCTCTGTTGAATGAAATGTTAACAGGTCTTTCTTTCCATATAACTTTTTAGTTTTATTATTCTGTCAACTACCGTCTGTTCCAAATGACAGGTTAAAGGAGCAGTAGAAAACTGTTTCTGATATAACATAATTGATAGTGCAGAGAGCGATGATGAAAATTATAATAAAAAATGTTCACACTGTTACTGAACAGCCATATGCTTTCGAAAGCTTGAAATATCCTGACTTTTACAGGATTTCCCGTTCATTCGCCACCATGTATTGAAAGTAATACAAATCTCCTTATAAGAATGAATAACCAAAAGCTTGCTGTAGCTTTTTATTATTAACGTTGATTCTTCTTTTTCGCGTTTCTTTTTGTTTCATCCTTCCTTAAATTTCTCCAATCGTTTTCTGCTATTTCCAATATTCCAATCCAATCGTTTCCTGTTACTTGCTATCCGAAACTGATTTCGTCTTGTAGTTTTCAGATATTTCAACGTCAGTTGCTACGACATTAATGGGTATAATATTGTATTTTTTCATTGAAGACATACTCACTTTTGGCTCCCCTGGTTTCTATCCAATAGTTTTGGGAGAGGTAAACATTTTCTCAGGAATTTCCTAATTAAATATTATTAATTGATATTATTACACCTGACCTTACTTTGAAGTAACAAGAAGCTGACATTGGTCACTCTTTCAGATATACATTAAGCGAGACAAATGTAATTGACTTTTCATAGATAATATAACTAACTAACCCTATGGCCTATGGAGCCATGAGGTTCAATGCTGTGTTCAAAAAAACTCTACACTGACTTCTATCCTTAGCCAATTAGATAGTTTCTACTTTATATTCATATTTGTGCGAGATCCATCTTAATATTGTCCCTTCATCTGTGCCTAGGTCTTCCTAAGGGTCGTTTCAAAACGGGAAATTAATATATTGTAACAGTTGCCTTGATTTTTTTGATAGAGTTGGAATTTCCGAAAACGATGCGGCACGTGGTCACAGATTTGTAAGTCAGAAACTATCTTTCTTTATATTTTTAATACTTCTTTAATAGCTTAGAACATGTATTGTATGAAAGTCACGTGCAAAAAACCCGGCGAGAGTTAACTAACAAGGGAAAAGCAGACTTTGGTAAATAAGCTTCGGGGCCATACTTTTCCAACTCGACGCATATATGAGACGAAGCGTAAAGTTATCAAGTGACGGCTTGGCAGAGTTAGAAAGATCTACGACTCACGTGCAGAGGGTCCTGGCTTCGAATCCTGCTCGAGTCTTTTTTGTTTTCCCTTTAACCAATCAAGTAGCCATTTTTAACTAGGAGTAAAATATTAATTCATCATATGTTTGCGAAGTTTCCAGTAGACGTCAGCTAATCATTTTCTTCCAAGTAATAAATGTATCCAAATATTCATTTCAAACGGTTCATTCGATTTCCCATGATGATCGGACAGACGGGTCTAGGTCAAAACCCCCACAGCCAAAACCCCCACACTCAAGAAATGTCAAAACGCCCACACGATTGGTCATAACTCCCACACAAATGGACAAATCCCCCAAACGCACGAACGGTCAAAACCCCCACAGCCAAAACCCCCACACTCAAGAAATGTCAAAACGCCCACACGATCGGTCATAACCCCCACACAAATGGACAAAACTCCCACACATAGCAACGGTCACAATATCCACATAAATGGACAAAACCCCCACACAAATGGACAAAACCCCCACACAATCGGACAAATCCCCCACACTCTGAAAATATCGTGATTGCACGTCTTTGTTGCGGCTCTTTACGACGCCCACTTTAGTGTTTCTGTCATTACAAAACAGTGCAAGAAGAATAGTTGCAACATCGGTTTAAGTGGAATAAAAAATGTTATTAAAAAGTACAAGGGCAAGACATACAACCAGGATCATTTCAGAGTGTGGGAGATTTGACCGATTGTGTGGGAGTTTTGTCTATTTGTGTGGGGGTTTTGTCCATTTATGTGGGGATTGTGACCGTTGCTATGTGTGGCTGTTTTGTCCATTTGTGTGGGAGTTATGACCGTTGGAGGTTATGACCGATTACCAGTGTGGGGGTTTTGGCTGTGGGGGTTATGACCGTTCGTGTATTTGGGAGATTTGTCCATTTGTGTGGGGGTTATGACCGATCGTGTGGGCGTTTTGACATTTCTTGAGTGTGGGGGTTTTGGCTGTGGGGGTTATGACCGTTCGTGTGTTTGGGAGATTTGTCCATTTGTGTGGGGGTTATGACCGTTTGTGTGGGCGTTTTGACATTTCTTGAGTGTGGGTGTTTTGGCTGTGGGGGTTTTGACCGGTTCCCGGACAGACAATCACGATGTCACTTTTATATATGGACCGCGTATTTAGAGCTTGTCCCCTTTTCCTGTCAAAAGCGGATCTTTAAGGACAACGAAAGATGGGCTCACATATTTGAAAATAAGGTGTTTATGTTCATTTCTTCCTATTATGATATATGTGTAAATGAATTATAGAAACCCGACATGAATAAATGCTAAATACAGTATATTAAAAAGATAATTTCAAGTGCTTCTTCCGTCTTGCTATGATGACAAGACACAACCTCGATGTCATCATTCTTAAATATTGGACAAAATGATACAAATTACCCCTACTCTTCACTTAATACCGAAAGTTTTAAACAAGGTCGGACACGTGCACACTTGTTTTAAATAAGGTTTTTATATATCAAATTCATCTCACAAACGTTAGATATTATCTTTTTCATGTTATCAACAGTCAAGTAGCAGATTTTATGTAATATTTAGATTACATTGAATTTAATGTCATGCTAGTAGCAAATTAAGCATGAATGCTAAAACATTGTTCAGTTTCAGTTCTCAAGAGATTTTCTTTCCTGTCTTTCTATTATTTTGACAATAGCTTACAAAACAGTACAGCGGACTTTTCTCACTTGTAGTATTTACAATTTTCCCATATACTTTTCTCAAAGTTTAATTCCTTTAGGCTAAAAGCGACGGATGATTAATGAAACTAAATTCTAGTTAAAGTAAAATTTTAATTGACATTTAACGGAAATCGAACACGAGACTACAAGAACGAAAAATGCATCCGCTAACCAATATACCTTTTTTGAAAAGACTTTATTGACAATTTAATTATCGTTACATTAGGCAATTACAAAGGTAATGCAGAAACAATGTGGCGGGGAAAAACTATATAGAAATTTAAATTGGAACAAATTAAAATAAAAAAATAAAAAATAAAAAAAATTAAAATAAAAAAATTAAAAATTAAAAATAAAAAATAAAGAAAGAAGGATCAATTGACAATTATGAACAGTAAACACAAGTGTTATGAAGTTAAGACGACAACATTATTGCAAAGAGTTTATAGTCATCACATTCGGCTGTTATTCAGTCGAGACAAAACATGTTGGTTAAAAGATATATACAATTCACAGCTAAGAAAAGTACATACTAGGCTATAGAACTAAGAGAACCAAATAATTGACAAAATGATGCCAGATATTTTGAATCTCTGTACAAAATTGTAAGCGATGTTATTGCAGTGAAAACACATATTATGATCCACTATTCCCAAGTTGAGGAGTCGGTCTAGCGTTTCGTATTTGTTGTTGACGATGAAATACCAGAGCGATTTTTCTTGAGTAGTTAAGAAAGGAGCGTTAATATTTCGCCAAATATAAGGCTAGTGAAGTTGTGGCTCTTTTAATTGAATATGGGGCGTGACGAACCGTTGTGTCTGCACATAACGGCGATAAATTGCTCTAACAGGCAAAAGGTCTAAGTTGCTTCGGGCAATCAGCCCATAGGCTATATCAAGAACTGGTTCTCGCAGATGTGGGAATTTATGGCCCCAAGGAAAAATATTAATAGGTGTTTGGAGGTCAACACAAGCTAAACAAACAGAGCCAACATTTCTAGATACACTGTTCTTATCATTCGTGAACACGTCGATGGTTCGTATCAATAGTAGTACCTGAGCTTGGAGCGATATGTTTTGAAATGAGATTCCACCTTGTACCGGGGTAGCACGAGTTGCTCATATGAAACGCGAAGCACTTTATTATGCCACAGAAAGAACAAAGCTTGACTAGTGAGGAATGTGTATGTTTGTAGGGGGAGAGGGAAAATAGAGCAAACAAACCACAGAAGGCTGAAAGTTTTTTTTTTGTTTGAGAAAGAAATTTCTACTGATCATGTCCATATTGCGAGGTTTATGTCGTATTAGAAGAACACGTATTTTGAGTGCTATGATATCACAATTGAAAGTAATGGTTGGTTTGATGTTATTGAACCATTCAATACCCAGGATTTTGACGGAATTAACTGATGTGTAGTACGCACTGTATTGATCCTGGTATTTTGGATGAATACAGAGGAGCTGTGTTTTTTGTTTATTTAATCTTGCTCCTGAAATGCTTTGATACGCGTCTAAAAGACTCTGAATATTTTCGAGGGTGGAAATACTGTTCACATAGAAGTGTACATCATCTAAGTAACTCGCGACTGAAATAGAAGCGTGGTAAATTTTGATGCCATTAAGTTTGGTCTGCGCCGCGTATGATAGAGGTGCGATTGAGAGACTAAATAGAATACTGGACATCGTGTCACCTTGAAAAATTCCAGTACACAAAGGGATAACGGAGCTTAAACCACCATGAATTTTCAATTTCGTAATTCTGTTGTGATACACTCCCTGAAGCATGGACATAAAAGTGCCATTAAATCTAAATTTGTGTAGGACTTTAAAGAGATAGTCTTTCCTAATAGTGTGATACCCTTTCAAAAGCTTGTGAAAAATCAGTGGAGAGAATGGCCACAGGAGGGGGTGGCAGTCTCATGATAGGCTATAAAATCTCTTACGTTACCTAAAGCTTCATAAGGTAACGCATGGTGCCCATGACCGTAATAACAGGAACTAAGGAACTCTCCCACATAATGGTTCATACGAAGCGCTAGTTATCGGTCTAAGATTTTTAAATCGGCACATAAAAGACTGATGGGCGATAATTATCAATAGACGTAGAGTTAGGCTTTTTAGGTATTAAAACAGTAATACACATAGAGAGAGATTCTCCTAAAGTAAAATTTTCTCGATATTGATTGAAGAGATCCGTGAGAAAAAGGGCAAGAAAATCAATGAAACTAAGATAAAATTCTAAAGGAAGAGAGTCAATTCCAGTAGATTTGCCACGTTTTTCTAATCTAATGGAGGTCTCAACTTCATCGATGGTAAAGGGACTGGTCAGATATTCTTGAGCATTAACATCTAGGATTGAAGGGATATAGTCTAAAAGAGATTCATCCACATTCGTTACCTAAGTTACTGAGTACAGTTTTTTAAAGTGTTGAACAAATTGGGGAAGTACCTGCAAACCTTCATAAATTTGGCCATCCTTGCCCTTAATAGTTGAAATCAATTTTTGTTTGCCTTTGTGTCGTTCTTTTCGAATTTGCACAATGCTAGCCTGTTCCGTGTCATCAGGCGGGGCAATTTCGCTGCAAACAAAAAAAACACGCATTAATTGTTTATGCAATGGCAATAGATGGGCTTTGATTTCTTGTATTTGAGGCCTGACTAGGCGGCCTCGCAATTGTTCTTGCATGCATTCCTCGAGTAGGCGCGAGTAATAGTTGTATTGAGTATTATATGCTTGTTTCCTTTGGATACAATATTGCTTACTTATGGATCGTAGGTTTAACTCGCTTGTCCCAAAAATACATAAGTTTGCCCTGATAGCGTGATGTTAATGGATACAAGATCCTCCACTCCTCTCGAATTAAATCCTGATATTTAGGGTCCATAAGTATAGAAGTGTTAAAATACCAAAGAGGGCTACTTCTAAAAAATGTTGACACTGGTAGGGTCATTCTCATAATAAGAGCATAGTGATCGCTAAACCAGACAGGTTCGAGGGTACTCGTGCACTAGTGAGCGACTTACGAAAAATCGGTCCAAACGACTGGATGATTTTGACGTATGAAATGGGTCAGTGGGTCGAAAGTGATGCCACACATCAATTAAATTATATGTGTGTACTATTACCTGGAGTTCAGGAGAGAAGTTAAAGTTTGGAGTCTGTTCAATAGGTTGTAAAACGGAATTATAATCTTCACCTAATATGCAAGGGTTGGTACCATTAAATAAAGCCTGTGCAAGATCAGTATTGAAGAAATCCTTTCTCTCTCGCTTTTTGTGAGACCCAGATGGCAGGTAAATATTCATAATTTGATGCGTTCAAGCATTCCAAACGGAGATTCGTTCATTTGGGTGATCATTAACGGTCTTAAACTCTAGATCATTACGATAGATGATAGCTGTACCTAGCTCATTCTCCGTAAAATGAGAATAGCATGTATGATGTGAAAGGTAACCATACTCTTGAAGGGCTACTTATTGAGCGAACAACACATCAATATATGCTTTGTAGATAAAGTCTCTTAATGCATCTTGTTTAACAGGAGGTGTAAATCCATTTAAGTTAATGGTGGCAAAACTAAAACTATACATAAACATAAACAAAAATAGAGTGAAGAGAAATGTTAAACACTACATAAATGGCTGAAATACCGACCATAATATAACAATGAAGATAATTATAAGTCGTCCCCAACGGGGGTACCAGCTTTCAACTTTTTCAAATTGGCCCGGGTTCAGGCACCTGGAACTTGGGTAACATCGGAAGTACGGCCTCCTGTAGAAGTTTTTGAAACTAAACAAACATTTGTCTTTAGATTGGAAAGTATACGTTTTCCGTATAAAGGGGCACTGAGATCAGATTTACTAGCAGAGTCACTGGTAAGGGGTAGTACATTCCTGTCAAGGATGATGTTTGAGTCTGCTACCAAGTGCACGTCAGATTGATTATCATGGTCCATCGGAGCACTCGGAGAAACTTTTAAATCCTGAACTGACGGTTGGTCACCTACCTGAGCAATTTGTCCTTCCTGGATAATTTCCTGGACCTTGGGATAGGAATTAGTAGAGGGTACTGCAGTAGGTTGCAAAGGAGCAAGAACTTCCGGGTTAGTAGAACGAACTACTTCCATAGGGGGTCGGGGCGAATGTCAGGATCCACGGATTTTCAACTGCTGGAACATCATGACTTGAAGCACCAGGGCGAGCAGAAGTAAGCAGAGGAAATTCCGTGTAATTATCAGTATGCAAAGCATCTTTTTCGTGTGGAAGATTATGAGGTATACGGAGCGGTGGCGGTTGGAATCTTCTAACTTGCGGATTGACTTTGAATTTCGGAACTTTTTTGCGGGGCCACTCTTGAACAAAATGGTCCTGTGAATTGCACAACGCACAAGTTTGAATTTGTCCTGAGTAACTACAAAATAGCCTTAAACCACACACTGTAATAAATGAAGGAATATTTTGTTTAACCTTCATTTTAATTAATTTACGAAACGGGTGACATACACATGGTTCATAGAATACTGTTCGTCTATGATTGACTGTATTTCACCATAATGAGAAAAAAAACTTGAGTTAACTGTTGGTTACTAAGTTCCATGGGGCACAAAGATACTTTAACTACTGTAAAGCTGTTGTCAGCAAGATCAACAGGAAGTAAATGCGCTTTGTTACTATCGCTGTATTTGACTTCACCATTAATTAAAGGAGAATTCGTTCACACAGCACCTTGTTGACTAGTTTAATATACAGTTGTTTCCTTATGTCGTCCAGTTCTACACTATGAATTTGATCAATTGTTAATTTGAATGTGTTTCGTATCCATTCATGGATAAAAATTGAAGTAGGCTTTTGACTTACTTGACCAAAATTGATACGTAAGGTATTCTCACGCAAACAACTCATGTTGAATTTTCGTCGAAACACGACCACAAAAATAACTTCGAAAAAAAATATATATGAAGATCCAAAACACTAACACAAACTGAAATATCTCACTGAGAATTAACACATTACACAAACTAATTTCGCAACTTGTCGTGTGATATACAACGGTACTACAACGGTACTAGGGTACAGTGGTTAGAGATAATATGTCACGTAAATGAAAGATTGGAAATTGGATTTTATATTTTATTACAAAATAGGTGATGATGAAACGATGAATAAATGAGATGAAAGATCCGGAGTTCTAAAAGAAAACAATTTAAATTTTTAACTAAACTTGTCTACACATTGACCTGAAGTATCTCGGTTTATGACCGGGTGTCTCGTTAGCTGAAGGCTAACCAACTTGAGACAAATGAATTAAAACATGCCAATGCAAAACTATGTGTAGGAATAGAATAATAGCTTCCTTTCTCCTCAAATGAACTTCTTTGAGAAACAAATCAAAATATGGTTTTGCTTACTCACGTATCTCTCGGCTGGATGCTGTCCAATGAACTGGGCTAACTGTTGACGCTGTTGTTATTGAAACTCATACGACGCACTATGCACTTGTATTCGGTTGTTGAGGTGCTTGGTTCAAACCCGCCGGGAAACTTTTCCTCTTCTTCTTTCCTTGTGGCGTCGCCTCGTAGACTCGCTGGGCCTCGCTACTCGGCTTGGAAACTTCTGGTCCTGGGTTCGAACTTGGCTGGCGGCTGTCCTCGTCGTCAACCTCGGCGGAGCTGGAATGGGTCTGTGAAGTCCACCCTGGAGGTCGTCTCAGGCAGAGACGTTTCTGGACACTGTGACGTAGGCCGGATCAGCTACTTGGGCTTCTGGTGCTAGATGCTACATCACCGAAATATTTGCGCCGGGTCCTTTCTTTCGGCGCACAGAGCGACGGCGTTCACACTCTATTCACTCTTGTTGAATTGGACAAGTAAACTTTCTAAATTTGAGCTTATATATGGATAAGCATCCTAGTTTACTCATACGGGTTTCTATTTTAAGTCGGTGAAAGTGTGTTACTGTGACATCAGTGTCCCTATTTCCGGAATAAAAGTCTATTCTGGTATCGCAAAGGATGCTCACAGTTCCAAACAAAAAATGGTAATTTCTTAACAATAAAAGGTGTTTTTTTTAATAAACTTATAATTTTGCCCATTCTGGCTGCATGTTGGCTACAGTTACAACACAAACGGTCAGCGAGCGACAGACAATGTTACTAGCATGAAGTCTCACGAACGTATGACCAGCAGAAAAAGCAGGGGTAGTGTCATATTAATTCTCCATGTGTATAACGACGTTTCGTCGTCTCCAGATCTGTTCTAGTCATACCGAGGACACAAATGTGGCTGCTTCTAGGTCACGAAATTCGTAACCAGTTTCCCCACAGCTTCCCAACACTAGTATAATAATACGGTCTGATCCAACTCCAAAGATAAGAACTGACTGTGGTAAGATACTTTTTTTTCTAAAAGAAGGAGTTCGAGTCTCAGCAGGGGCTCATGTATTTCGGACCCCATGTTAAGCTATAAGTCCATGTCTTATAACGCCTTGCCGCTGAATTGGACGCTAAAATCAAGTCAACTACTACAACTATTAACAGACATTCTAGAAAGAACTCTGCAGACCATTTTTAATAATAAGCTTTTATTTCGTACCAAACAGAACAAACATTACATTAGGTATAATAACAAGCATTCTGTGAAATCTTCCGAAGTATTCAAGCACTTTAAAAAATTATGTAGGAACTTCTACCAAAAATAGGTTCTAGCAAGCAAAGTAGGCTATTTTTTGCATTCTTCAATTTGATCAGTTGTTACATTTGCTAATGAAACGTTGATGTTGCATGTTATCCCTGTAATATATGTCAAAGAAAAAATATCTTTTGACCAAAAATCCGACGTTAGGTACGTTAGTTTATATATATATATTAAAAAAACAGAAAACAGAAGCTGATTTAGCTCCCTGTATTTATCGCTAGTTAAGTCAGTTTGTAACAAAACATTATAACCATTGGACGTCAAATTTTTGTTGCGTTCTTGAAGTTCTTAACACATTTCAGATTCTATCGAGCGTCAAATTCATGGTGTATATTTCAAGGTGAAGTTTCCCTATCTATTCAAGAAACTTGTATTTCAACATATAAGGGCAAATATTTTTGCTAACTTCAAACACCCTGCATTTCATTGCAGTTTATTTTATTATAAACGATTGCTTAATTCTGTCATATTACCTTCGACATTTTCAAGTGAAAATGTATCATTTTTCATTTCTTTGTATAACGAAATAGCTGATAGCGACATTTTGCTCTAAGCTCTCTGTTATGTTGAGAACTAAAGGTGAGTATTTTATATCTAAACGAAAAATAAAATTAGTTATATTTAGTTCCAGACATAAAGATGATGGAAGCCAATGTGCTGACCGACCACAAACAAAACAACTGAAATCTATCTCCTTGACCATAGGTAATTATGTACTACAACTGAAGAGAATTCAATTTATTTTTGAGCTGTAAGCTTATTCATAGTTTCTGTTAATAGTCAAATCTAGAACAGTTATACGCTTGTAAAATTCTACTTTATCTTGTTCGCTTGACAATAAATAAATACATATATACTTGCAAAATATCAAATCGCACCTTAAACTGTAACCATATATTTCCTTTTACTGGAGTTCCATCTAATCAATGAAAAAATAAAAATAAAAAAGATGCAGGACGAAGATTCGAACGCGGGTCGTGGAACTAGAAATTCTGCATGGATCCATTTTTTAAAAAAGAAAAAGTTCACTGACTCACCGAACGTGTCTCAGTAACTTACTTGAACTACTTACTACTTAATTTTACTTGCTTTACTAGAATTTTTTCCAATCACCTAGAACGACAGGGACACAAACACAGAAACATCGAGGACAGTTTAAATCACAAAGGCTCTCCTACCGGGAATCGAACCCGGGACCTCAAATGCATGGATTCAAATGAATAAGCGTATGGCGAAGATGCACGCTACATCGCGACCTAGAGTTCGACGGCAAGGGTTAATTAGTGGTCGCGATGATGAACAACTGAGTTTGTTTTTACATCGATGTTCAGTGGAAGCATCGCTGTGGCTCGTGTTCTCATTGGCTCTCCATTAAGCGCTGCATGGAATAAAGTCTTCATTTGTTTAGAATTTCGTCTGCAGTGGATTGTGTGTGTCCACGCTCGAGAGCTTTTGCTGCACTATTATATTTGATTATGAAAGACATATTAATATAACTAATGAGGAATGATTCAGAAATATGGAATAAGAAACACAAACAACATCATAATAGGCACGTTTTAAATAGAGAATAGAAGAAAATAGCAACTGAAATGGGAATGTCAGATAAGTTACTTATTTGAGAATTACACCGTAGCTCATTATTATATAAGACAATGGCAGTCACAGGGAGGAGGCTCTTGGGCTGAAGTCCGTAAATTGTAAAAGTTTTAAAGAAAAAAGAAGTTACTGTTAATTATATCTATGCTTAAAGACTACCCTCCCCTCAATTCCGAGATTAATAAAAAGGGTTTTTTTCTAAATTCGTTATTGATATAAGGTACAGAAATACCTGCAACGGCTGGTACGAATCCATACGGAGGAAACGTCGAATAATAGAATTTCAGTGCCGAAACTTCATTTGCTGCAGTTAATACCCTCTTCACCTCGAAACCTGAATATATACCTGATTTATTTGTTTATTAAATGTTAGTGGGAAACGATTTCTCGTCTGAGTGCTGAAAGAGGGTGTTTCTTCGCAGAAAATTGAATAAAATGTAAAAATCTTTGATTTAGAATATTGATGGAGATAAACAAGAGATGAGACGCAAATATTTCTGCAAGGGGCATGGCGGCTCAGTGGTAAAGCGTTCACCTGCGGTGCTTGGGATGCCAGGTTCGATCTTAGCTCGCGCCGTGTGGACTTTGTGGTGGACAAACACGGTACTCGTGGGTTTTCTCGGGATTCTCCCGTTACCTCCCACTTTCTTCATTCCACCATTTCATTCGTTACTCATCATCACCGTCTTTTTTAGCCTAACCGTTATAATCGTGGAACGTAAAACTTAAATATATTTCATTTCATTTTTTTAAATATTTTTGCGCAAAAGACGAGACTTTGGCATTTCTCATATCTCGTCTCGCATCCATACCTATTTATAAATTGTTTGTTCCTTTCAATTTCAAAATGTGTTTTCGCAGTGATTTTTATGCACTGACGGAATAATTTCATATGCGTCACAGCAATGTTTCTCCTTAAATTGAGAACTTAACAGCGAGGGTGCAACCTCCTCGCTATGTACGCCCTTCATCCATCGCGACCTAGACACCGAGGTAGCAACCGCGACTTAAACCTCGACCTCGATCGCGATGTATCTTCGGCATGTCCCTACCCTAAGGGGCAAAAAATATTATCTCGCGGAAAACATGCATTTATTTATGTGACAGAGAATAAATACAGGTGTGTCAGAGTGATTCACACACACGCTCAGGTCTACACGCTTGCGCAGGTAGTAAGAATTGAATTTTGATTCTTCTCCGGTCGCCTGTACAGATTGCTACGCCTGTGCTGTTTGCACTGCAGCTGCTGGCACAAACGCTCCGGTTTACCTGTACAGGTAAACCTCACCGGTATACCGGAACGTGTGTGTCGGGCATAAGAATAATTTGATATTAGCATTCTAGTCCATACCTATCAGCATCGTCCCTGTCATACTGAAGTTTTGTACGATCGTGATATATTCATGCCAAGAACAGAAGCTACTATTAACTAATAAAAGCAGAACTTGAATAAAAGCCTTGTTAATTTCGATATGACCTACAAAGGTTTCTCCAACCCGTAAAAGAGATCTGAGACTTAAGAAATTCGAAATGTTCATTAAAATACAATTGAAAGGTAGCAAACATTTATGTAATTTATGCTCGTTGGATTGGATTTGAGTTTAGCGTCCCTCTCAGTCTCATGGCTATAAAACATGATGACCTACAACTTAACGTGGATCTGAACCACACGAGCTCCTATCCGGAATTGCCATATACTTTTATGTCTCTCCACAATGTTTAATAAAACTGTCTGCGTTTTTGATTAAAATTATTCTACCTTATTGTGTGAAACCCTACAGTGCTAGTTATATGTAAATTCTAAATTCTCTATATAAGCCCTTCTCCCATACAAGTTTCAAATATTCTTGAACTGTAGTATATCAGATGAAGTTATATTGTTTAAAAACTTTCTCAAAATTTCCAAAACGCTACTCAAGGTTTGATTTTATCTAATGCCTATTTGATCACTACGGGAGTATGTGTGCTTGATATATTCACTTAAACAGTGTGTATATCATTTTAATCTATTCTCAATTACAACGCGAAATGGTATAGGCTTAGAGGCAAATCCTTCTATGAGCTCTGTTGATGGTGGAGGTTCATTTGATGGAATACGGAAGGTGAATTTCTGTAGCATCATTGTTGTAAACAAAAAGAGAATCATCTTTGCTATATTTTCACCAAAACATCGTCTTCGACCTGGAAAGAAAATACAGAAATTGACTTTTAACTCCCATTATAATATTATTGCTTGGAACTAATTCTTTATTAAACCTGCGGAGTTCTTGTGTGCTTTTATAACAAATTAATATCATATGCAAGCAAGGACTCATGTGTTGCTTGTTCAACACAATTTGTTTATGTATAATTGCAGTAACATCTAAGCTAATAATGTCGTTAACACTATAGGGTGAGAAATCCTGGTAGGAAGGAGGGGCTTCCTCAATTAATATTTTTGGAATAAAATTCCACTCTTTGATCAGTTACTGTGCGATGGGGTAAATAAAGAGACAACATTGTCAGCCGTAATTACCAAATTATTCTACTTTATGTGTAATTAACTTGTATTTTATTTTCCATAAGTAGGAGTTTTGCTTTGTGTATAATTACATAAACACTAATTGTTTGCTGAGCAAAACTATATATTTTCATTAAAAATTTAATTTTTGATTAAAATATATGGTATTGCTCAGCAAACAATTGGTGTGTATATAATTATATTTCATGTGTAACCATGAGATGATATAGTGGTATGGAGAAACGCAGAAAACAACTACATAACTATACTAAAATAGTTTTGAATGTTAAAATATGTTAGTTCTTATGTCGAAGCAAAACATATGCGGGCGATAAGCATTATTTTCTCGTGGTCTTCCTTTTTTGTTTTTTAGACACTAATGATTTAACACCCTGAAGGACATTGTAAATAGTGCAGTATCGTCTCGAATACGAGGCAAATACGGTATATTTTTAATTTAGCCTTTGACCAGAAACATTGCAATTCAACAAAAATCGAGATGAGATGATAAATTTCATGATTCTCAGGAACAATACCTGTTCAACCAAAACTTTGATCTCAAAAACTTTTTGCTGTTTTACACGATTTCTAATAGGAAAACCATAAATTGCTAAAGTAATTTGTATCGTGAACACAATGGACGATAATTTATCAATAGGGCCTATTAAAGTGACGGAAGTAATTACACATTGTTCTTCAATTCTAAATACAGTTTAAATGTAGATCCTGTAATTTTTAATACATTAAGATCGTATTCGTATATCCTGTAAAGCAGAAACATTTCCACTAATAATGACACAATATTCATAGCAATGGCATGAATGCTCTTAACAATGATCCTAATACTAATAGTTTTCCTTATCTGATAAATTGACTTTGAAATTTTATTTTATATTTCCGAAATTTGCACCGAATTTTCAAATCTACTTGATTCTGCTGGTATGCTATCCAATGTGGATCTACATTCCAAGAAATGCCGTTTTGAGTTAAAACTATAATATACCCATTAATAGCGTGAATCTAAATACATCAGCATTGATTATTTGTATTCAACTACATGAAATGTTTCTGCTTCATACTTTACCTACGGTTCTTTATTGATTCGTAGTTGCAATGTTAAGGCATTGAAACTCTTATTCTCATTAAAATGTTGTTACGATTTCCATACACTGACCTGCGTCGAGGTTATATTTTAAACAAGTAAGGAAACTTATATATCAATATAACTTTTAGTAAGGTTCTACCTGCTTGACACTAAAGAAATGTTATATAGAGTTATTAATTAATGTCTACAAGTGTAGCGAAACCATAATTACACAACTTTTGTATGCAAAATTAGAGTCTATTTCTCTGATCTTAATTTTGTGTTTGGCATAACCTTTTCTGAATCACAGCGGAAAAGATACAAGCTACCCTACCCTACTTTACTCGTAATGACCTGTCTAGCCACTTTAAGGTAGTTGTGTTTAAACCTACGTTTGAGCAGAGCACTTAGGCATATCAATATTTTTCAATATTTGCAGCATAATTATGGTAAAATAATAACATTAATAGATAAATTTAATTTATTCTTTGTTGTAACTCTAAAAAAACTGTATAGTTATAAGTCAGTCGTGAAGTGCCGGAATATCTTACCTCCTCCATACGGAAAAATATGTTCTGTGTTAATAATTTGCCCATCTTTCAGAAATCTGTCTGGATTAAATTCATCTGGATTAACCCACGTTTCTTTGTCCCTATGGGCAGATAGTATACTGAGCCAGATAGGTGTACCCTGAAATAGGAGATTCATTAAGAAAAAAATAAAAAAAAACAATTGTGTAACGGAAAGAACTTGAAAATGCCATTAATTACTTAGAATATAACATGGAACAAATAAAAAAAGAACGGTATTCACGTGTGAGTTAATTGTACGATACCAAAATTTGGTTAATAAACTCATACACTGAGAACGATCCGTTATCCGGACAGCGATATATTGTGCCAATATACGGTATACTTGTTTGCTACGTATATCAGTATAGAGCATACGTTAACCATATCCTACATATGTACTGCCCTTAGGTGATACATCATGCCGTTACAGGATGTCTGACATCTGACAGTCTTCCAGATATTACATACGTATACGTATGTTACATCCATCAGCTATATGTTACATACATCTATCTGTATGTGAGATACTGACTACCTATATTCAGTTTTTTCGTTTGTACGGAAAATACGCTTATTCGGAACACTTATACTGAAAGCATGTATAAAATATACTTTTCAGGTATACTTTTGCTATACGTTAAGAAAAAAAAATACAGGATGTACTTATGTAACCTATGTATTTACGTACGTCACATACCATTTTTTTCTCAATGTAATCATTAAAATTGCAACATTTGAAAAGAAAAGAGTTAGAAACGATAAATTATGTGGATAGATACCTGAGCAACTCTGAACCACTTATAACCCTCAAAGACGTTCCATGTATGTTCGAGAGTCTTAACAAAGTACGCACAAATCCATATCTCAGAAAGGAACAATCGACGTAATTTATTCGACATTGCAGGACTATGTTGTTCTGTCGTACCTCAAGATATGCACTGTTAAAAATAATTTCTTAAATTTGAGAAACAGCTTCTTATCTGTGCACCGAGACAATATTTTCTTAGAAATGAGATTTTGGCAATTCTCATTCATAACGAAAGTAACAGTATATTTTCTCTTTTCGCTTTATACAACCTCATCTACTTTTCTTCATTTCTCATTAGACAGTTTCAAACTCTTGTTTCTAAGAAAAGATAATCTCGGTGCACAGATAAGGAATAATTTCTCAGATTTAAGAAAGTATTTTTAACAGTGTGTGGTTTTGAGATGTTGATAAGTTTCACCTGACGTTTCTCCAGCGATTTTCGTTTATAAATCGTTGTATACACGACTCCAAAAGTGCATTACCACCTGCATTTCTCTTTTTCCTGCAATAGCAGGCAACCCAAAAAGCTCGGCAGTTGGGTTGGTTCCGAATTCGAAAGGCGTTGAACCAAACCTCAATTTTGTAACATCAGTGTTGCAAACTGCAAATACGGAAATAAATCAAATTGTTAAGAATGACAATTTTATTATCGTAGCGGAGTTATATCACATCAAAAGTTACAAAATGATACTACTTAAGCAGCTCAAAAAAGATGAATGGCAAGAGACAAATATCAGAAAAAAATAATTTCTCTCCTTCCCCCCCAAAAAAATCATAAAAAAAGAAAAAGTTACATAAAGTAAAGGTTTAATATAAAAGCTCCACTCAAAATTTTGAAAGTTGACACCCGAAAGGGAATAACAACTGAACCGAAGTGGATAAAGTTTTTCACAGATATTGCAGACATAAAATGAGGGAACACAGGCTTTCCTGAAAAAAACGGTAGGGTGGGGCGGACCCCTCCAAACCTTTGATCACGAGATATCAAAAGTGATAGTAACAGTATCTCCGGACTGTGTAAAGGACATGAAGAATTGTAACGAAACATTTTCTATGGACAACACGCAAAAATAAAGGAATACGGGTTTTCTATTTTCTGCGGAAAAACAGTTTTAGGGGTCAAAAGTCCCCACGAAAAATTTTGACATTTGACGCCCGGAAGGTAAGAAGAAGTGGACTGAAGTGAATGAAATTCCGCACAGATATTATAGACATAAAATGAGGAAATACAGGTTTCTTATTTTCCTTTAAAAACGGTTGTGTGGGGCACGGACCCCTCCAAACATTTGATCACGAAATATCAAAAGTACTAGTAAAAATGTCTGATAAGTGTAAAGGACATGAAGAATTGCAGTGAAACTTTTTGTATGGACAATACGCAAAAAATAAAGGAATACGTTTCCATATAATTTTCTGCGGAAAGACAGTTTTGCGGGGCAAAAGAACCCATACGAATATTTTAAATATAACGCGAAAAAGGTAAGAAGAAGTGAACCGAAGTGAATGAAATATTGCACGGATGCTGTAGGCTTAAAATAATGGAATACGGGTTTCGCATTTTCCTGAAGAAAAGGGTTGGGTGGGGCACGAACCCCTCCAAACATTTGATCACGAAATATCAAAAGTTCTAGTATCAGTATGTAAGATGTCTGTAAAGGACATGAATAATTGCAACATAACTTTATGTTTACGTTTTTTTACTTTCTGCGGAAAGACGGTTTTAGGGGGCAAAAGAACTCACCCCAAAATTTTGAAAGTTGACTCCCGAAAGACGAGAAAGAATGCACCGAAGTGAATTAAATTGTGCGCAGATATTGCAGACGTAAAATCAGGATATGGGTTTCGTATTTTAATGGAGAAGATGATTGAGTGGGGCAGGGACCCCTCCAAACATTTGATGACGAAAAAACAAACGTGCTAATAACAGTATGTCAGATGTATGTAAAGGACATGAAGAATTGCAAAGAAATTTTTGTATTGACAATACGCAAACAATAAAGGAATACGTTTTTTTATTTTCTGCGGAAAGACGGTTTTAGAGGGCAAAAGAACCCACCCCAACATTTTGAAAGTTGACTTCCGAAAGGTACATCTTGTCTCAAAGGTCGAAGACGTTCTTTATTTGCTGTTTTGATGCAAAAATTTTCTAAGTCCAACTTCGGGTATGTTCGGGAAAGAGTAAACCAGGTTCGAATATCGAAGCCAACATTTGCAATCGGGAATAACTTTGCAGATGTGTTTTCCTTGTTTTAAATATAATAAGACTTGTTACTAATTGTATGAAAAAAGCAATATTGATTGAAATACTTAATGATACAATATTTCGAAACTTTGTATTAATGTCAGCACATGCTTTTTTCACTTAGCTCTCCATACGTAATTAAATTTTAGATACGTAAACGAATCTTTCCATATGTGAAAGAATGCTGAAAGTTAAGACATAGAACATAATTCTCGCCTGAGTACTAAATTAAAGTCAAAATAGAACAAAAACAGCGTTTGCAGTGGATATGAACCAGAGCTCTGCACGGGCCGGGGGTGCCCGGTTAGGTCCGGAATGTGCCCGGGCCGACCCAACCCGGCCCTGACCGTTTCAAGTAATATCAAACTGGACCGGGCCCTAACCCGATCGGCACATTCCGGGACGAACCGGGACGAACACAAATGCTATAGGGCCGAACCGGGCGCATGTATTTCCGGGCCGAACCCCGCCGGTCTGGCTCGGCCCGGGCACTGAGAGACGGATTGGAAACTAATATTGTAATTTTTTTCTTAAATATCCTCCACTACTCCTGTCTTTGCCGTGATCGTACGGTCTTACTGCCAGCTTATGTTAATCGTAATGTGTTTGGGAAACTGACTCTTTATTCAAGACCGCAAAGTACTGTAATATTACTAATACACTACTTCTATTATTACTACTACGACCACAGCTAGATACTACTATAACTGCTACGATTTCTCGTCAGAGTTGACATGTCTGGTGGCACAGAATTTACCTTCTTAGTACAGAAGAAAACAGAGAAACGCTAGTTATTATGGCTGGTCTCTACATAATGTGAAGCGATCCTTGATCTAGGAGGGACAACGGTGGCTCAGTAGATAAAGCACTCACATCTGGTGCTAGACGTCTTCGGATCAATCCCTGCTCGTGCTATGTGAGGTTTGTGGTGGTCAAACATCGTGTACGTGGGAGTTTTCGGGGTGGTCCCCTTTCCTCCCACTGTTTTCATTCCACCAATTCATCCCGTCATCATCCATACGGCCTGAGCCGTAGTTACCTAAAGAACGTATGATGAAGCCAAGTACTTGACCTACTAAATAAATTTGGTACGCTACCATTAGACCACGGAGGCCGAAACCGTGAACTGACGTATTCATAAGATCAGTTGAATTTATAGTAATGTTCAATTAGCAAGGCAAATACCAAATGATGTTACATGTTCCTGTATTGTTTATAGTTTGATACTGCAAATATAACAAAATATAATGATAAAGTAAATCACCAAGACGCCAGGGTCTATTAGGTGTTCCTGGAACGGTGGCTCAGTGGTTGAGCGTTCATTGTGATGCATAGGGCCCCTGGTTCGATTCCATCTCACGCCGAGTGAACTTTGTGATGGACAAACACTGTGTGTGGGGGTTTTCTCCACGTTCTCCCATTTCCTCCTACTTTATTAATGCCACAATTTCATTTATTTCTTATCACCACCGTCTCCTTTAGCCTAGCCGGCATAAGTGTTGGACGTAAAACTTGAAGATTTCATTTTCATTGCTTTGTTTTCGTATTACTAGTAATAGCTGTAATGGTATTCGCTGCCGTATCGGTATAGTAATTAGTTGTAGTAGTAGTAGTGGTAGTAGTAATATTTGCAGGAGTGACAGCAATAGTGGAATTAGCACTATCATTCCTAATCGTAATAGTAATAGTAGTATTAGCAGTAGCAGTTGTAGTATTAGTATTACATACAATGTAGCAGTTTTACATATCTTCTCTGTTACTCGTAACGCAGTAATGAGTGTAGTACAAGACTTTTACCTCCATGAGCTGTATTATTGTATAATAAACATGACTGGACAGAGCAAGTACAGATAACAAATAGACAGAATAGAATATAGAAAGTAAACCTTGGGTAACCTTTCAAACGATTTTCCCATTCAAGAAGGACATCAATATTATGACGACACATTTCTCATTTTCCTCTGGGCAAGGCCGGGTCGAGCCGGGCACAGAATACAGGTCCATCCGGGCCGGGCGGGCCTGGGTTTGCAGGACTCTGATATGAATGTCATAATTATCTAGAGAGCCGAATACATCTCTAGAAGCACGTTCCGAAGAGTGCGTGCGTGGCTCAGTGGATGCCGGTGGGGTAGCCGAGCGATCTGAGGCGTTAGGCTGACAATCGTTAGGTGAAACCCATTGGGGGTTCGAATCCCTTTGAAGATCAAGGTGGAATTGTAACTGTCCTCGCTATTTCTGTGTTCGTGTCCCTGTAGAGTCTAGTAGTCCTGAAAAGTGGTGAAAGTAGAAAATAACTCTGGAAGTTTTTTTAAAAAAAAGTGGCAAGCCGTTGGATTTCAAATTGTAAGGTTATGAGTTTGATTTCCATCTGGGTCTTGCTTTTTTGAAATTCTATTTTCTGCAATGCATGAAAAATTATATAAAATAATTACATTAAAATACATCAGTTCTATATATATATATTGTTGAGGATGTTTCGTCAACGTTTCAATATATATATATATATATATATATATATATATATATATATATATATATATATATATAACAATCATTGCAGAACATAGTAATTATTATGGTAAAAATATAATATCTGATATAAGTGTTCACAGTAGGTCAGTATTATATATGAGAATGTAAAATACAAATTAAGAAAATAATGCCATAGAAAGAAATAGGTTATATAGTATATTTATTTGCAGCTATTTGTCATATATAGGTCAACATTCATATTACAACATGACATTTATGTTCTTGAAAAATTATCCGAAGCATAAAAAGATGTTAAAAACAGAGAATCCAAAGTCGGAAAGTTAGCAACAAATTCATGAGCGCCAAAGGTCACGTGAGCAGACTGGAATTGTCCTTATGAAGCATGCCACAGCAGAAAGTCTTTACATAGATTTTCAATTCAATACCTGATATATGCTTTTGCAATGTTGAAGTGGTGATGCCCTGGGTCGCCCTCTCTCTCTCTCTCGCTCGCTCGCTTACTCGGTATATATATATATAAAAGTGGATGTATGTGTGTGCGCGTCAACACAATTCTGATATGTCTAGAGCAATTTTAACCATACTTCTTACAATATGGAAAAGAGTACTGTCGGCATACATATCAAAAATGTTAGAAAAGAATTGATATCAGTATCGAGTCCATAGTTCGCTTATGTAAATAGTTTCACTTTCAATCCAAGTCCAATTAAGCTCCCATTAGCACCCAGAGTAGTTACGTAGCGACATAAAAATATCAGAATCAACCAATATTACATTCGAATCGTAATTTTTCAGCGCCGCTAACTGTGCTGTATTTCCCATTAGTCCAACTAGGCTCGTGCCTAGAGAGCAACAATTGTGAAGAGCGAAATGTGTAAAAAATAAATATTTTCATTTTTTCGTATGAAAAAGTTAAAAAATCAAGAGGAAATATATTATTTCATAAACAATCCTCTTTTACTATTCTAATATGTTTAATGAAAGCGTAAGAAATCTAAAAATAATTCAGAACATATTTCCCATTTTTTGTTTTTTGTTACGTAGTTGTAGCTGTAGCATCTAGTGAGTGGTGTTTAACTGTAATAAATTCACTAATTAAGCACTAATGGTTTTATTTTTTAATTAGGGATCAAGGGTCGGAGAAATATGTAGTAATTGGGGGCGGCGAGAGCAAAAGTGCGTAGGGACGGAGAGTTTCTAAATGCAGCACTGGTAGCTAAATTAATTGCTAGAAATTTTAATGCCATTTAAGACCAAATGTAGTCCTAGCGGTTTCAGCATCCGTTTGCTCTCCTAGGAGGAATGAAAGGGGCTGACATCAAAATTATAAAAAAACCGACATTAGTGTCGAATCCATAATTTTGGTGGTCGCTTAGATAAAGAGTTGCAATCCAGATGTCATGTAAGTTATGCTCCCATTAGCACCCTGAAGGAGTGTGTGAAAAATGACATGTAGAAGTAATTGAAAATGACCAATATTAGTGTCGAATCCATATCTTTCGGGGTCCCCAAGTTCATTGGGAGCAATTCTGATGACCTTTTAATTTCATCTTTCTGTAAGTGTATGGTTCCCTAGCACATCTAATAAGGAGAGTCGAAGGGAGTAACATATGCAATGATTCAAAACGACCAATATTAGTGTAGTGTCCATAGTTTCGTTATAACAGAGATCAATAGCAACACTTCTGAACGAACATGTCAGCTGGATTTTGAATTTACACGGGCAGCATAGAATGCATTGCTCGCACAGCTCTAAGTATTTTAATGTTTCTGTATAAATGAATATTCCAGCCTAACTGCGGAATGTCTGGGACAACCTTTACCAAACTTTTGGGACATATTACTTTCAATCTAAGATAAAATATTGTAGTAGTATGAAATTTTTTAAGTGGGAGGTGTAACATGTAAAATTAATATAAAACCGCTGACCTTAGTGTTTTATCCATAATTTTCTCGATCGTTGACGTTGATAGTGATGCTCACAATGGAGTTTACAACCAAATTCCTTCCCGTCTTCACAGAATGATGGCCTGGGAGAGCTAAAGATAAAATCTAAAAAATTAGTGACATATTTGTGGAATTCATAGTTTTCGGGATTGAGAAAGCGATTCTAATATCTTTGGAAGGTAGTTTGTACCCATTTCAAGATGGGCTTTTTAATCGTATCAATTTCTCATCGTGAGAAGAAATGACCATTTCGACTATTAAGCCAACTTTCGCAATCGATGAAAAAATTGTGTGGATGTATGTTTCATCTTTTAAATGAAATAAGACATGTTAAAATCAAAGATGGACTTGGTCAATGGGTCGGTTGGTAAGTGGGTGAAATGGGTCAAGATTTGTGAGTGAGTCACTGGATCGTGGGTCAAAAGGACGTGACCTACTGCAAAACACCACTCACTGTGACTCACACTGACCCACCGACCCATTCTGTTCAGTGGATTGTAGACAGCATTTTCTGAACACTGGTGAGCTTGTCTACGTTTTATTTTCAAGATCTCCATTTTTCTTGTTTCCAATGAAAAAAGTTTAGGTACTCTTGGATTTTGATATTTGCAGTTCTAAGAGTGGCAATAGCAATAGGAGGTAGATTTTGAGATGCATCCTGTGAGCTTTTAGAGGAGCTAACTACTGGAAAAACACATTTTTGAATCACCTGTAATATATGGATTATTATATAAAAATTGAAAGTACCTATGCGTGATCATCACGGTCAAACTGCAAAGTCAAATGAAATGACGTTTGGAATGTAATCAGGCCCCAATCCCAACTGGGAAGTTATCATACGCGTATCACTTTCATTATAGTACATATCCTTAGGGGGCGAATAGGGATCCGAATTTTTGCGAAAAATTGAGTATCTCACAAGCCGTTCATGTTAGATGAAATTCAGTATATAACTCTTTATTAAAAATAAATAGAACGTTTCCTGGCCTTTTTAAAAAATTTTCTTTTATGAGCGGGGGGGGGGATTTTCTATATATGGAAAATTGGTAGTGGGTTGGTTTGTAAAAATAATCGAAAACGATTGATATTAGTAGAGAAACAAAATGAGAAATGAAAACTACAGTTCTTCGCATTTTATACCCACTGCTTTCTATTACAATAATTGCTGAAGCTGGTTTTTAATATATGGAGCGTTCAGAGCATGAGGCAATCAAGCCATAAAGTTATGAGAAAAATGTCCATAAAATTTACATTCCAAGTTTAATTAAAAGTGCATTTTTAAATTATTACTTCATACTTAATTATATGGAAAACTAGTTTTATTTTTTATGTTGATCAACTTGATATTGATTTCAGACTTTCAAATTTCATCCCTTTTTCTGCCGAAATGTATCTGTAAGCCAACAAAGAAATAATTATATATGATAAATTTAAATTCATCTTAATTCGGAAGATGAGAAACATTTTACCAATGTATATCGTAAACGTCAGATCCACCGGTGTTGTAACAGAGCAGTGCTTGAGCGATTGACGGTAGGAATTCAAACTCCTATAAGTGATAATTTCACAGTCTTGTTTCATTACAAGTGTAACCTATTTAGTCAAAGAGAGGAGGACATGGATAATGGTTCAGAGTTAATGACGATGGGTTTTGGTGGGTCGGAGTTGGTTACATTGGTTCAGAGTGGTTCATCGTTGGTGGTGCGTCAGAGTGGGTCAATGGGTCATTTGGGTGATGGATGATGGTGGATCATTGTGAGTCGTGGATCAAATTTTCATTGACCCACACCATCTCTGGTTAAAATTGTACTCAAGAGAAGAGGCACCGAATTATGCTCAAATTTTGCACATACTCCACCAGAAAGCAGTACATCTGAAACAGTTCACGGTACCACCTCCTAGAACTCGAGATATAGGGGTTTGTCTGTTTGGCTAATAAGACCGCAATGATTTATCCTACCGCAAGCAAGCTTTTTATCATCGTTTCCCTGAGGAAGTCAGAATTACACGTGGCTAGTAACCGTAACGTTGATTGTTCGCGCCCATCCCGGGGTATTTGTTTTAGTGTTTTTTCTGATTCATCTAAATATAAACAAAGCACGCATATAGGAGATTTAACGTATTTTGGGGATGTAGATTTGTCGTTCGTTGGCGTTCCGTCGTGTCTTTGCCGCTGGTGTTATAATTTTCAAAAGTGAAGTGGAGCAATCGCAGATCGTCGCTGCGGGGGCGTCAATTTTTGACGTGAGATCGTTACTTGTCCATCGGTGATCTACCGACGCTTACGGCATGGTCCGTTGGCACCCCTAAAAAATCTCATACGGTGAAACAGATATGAAAATCGGAAAACACGTATTCAATATTTTCAAAGGTACCCCGTGTCGAGGTAAAACATATGCCAAAGGGCCCCTCGGATGGTCCCAGGGTGGTTCCAACTTAAAAGTTGAACATGGAAAGGGGAATTTAGTAAATCATTTGAAAGTTTTGCTAGAAGAAGGAATATTTTAAGTCTCGAGTCTCTATGCTAAACTTCAGCAAAATAGCGAGTCTTCAAGATGGTAATAAATTCATTGAAAATTCCGTGGCCATCTCTAGAAATGTGAAACTTTGAAACCGATATCAGAAGATGTAAACACTTGTCTTGTCATTGCTAAGTATAATCCACCAACGTAGAACAGAAAGTATAATCCACCAACGTTCCTTCCATTTCTGTATTTTACCATTAATTTCATAATTCACAATCATCTTGTCCGTTAGCCTAAAGACACAACCATGGAACGTAGAATTTAATATTAATGATGTAATAAACCCACAATGGGGCACTTCTTGTTTTACCTTGGTGCATTATACTTTTGCAATGGTAAGACAAGTGTTTACCTCTTCTGATATCAGTTTCACAGTTTCACATTTCTAGAGGTGGTCACAGAGTTTTCAATGAAGGATTTATTACCATCTTAAACGCTCGCTATTTTCCACAAGTTTAGCATAAAGACTCGAGTCTATTACCATCTCTTTTAATTTTGGCAATACTTTTAAATGATATACTACTTGATTTCCCTTGCCGTTTTCAAATTTTGAGTTGCACCCCTCCTGGGGACCTTGGCGCAATCCTTTTACCTCAACAAGGGGTACCTTTGAAATTATTAAATACGTGTTTTCCAGTTTTGACATCTGTTTCATCGTTTCAGACTTTTAGGAGTGCCAACGGGCTTCATGGATACCATGGTTCTTTATTCTCTTAGTTTTCATATACAAGCCCCCATGCCGTAAGCATCAGTGGACCACCAATACGCAACTTACGACCTTTCGCCAAAACTTGGTGATACCGATCCGTGGTGCTCCACTTTTGTTATGAAAACTATACCACCAGCGGCAGAAACTCGACGAAGCGCCAACGAACCACAAAATTATTCCCCCAAAATATGTTAAATCGTCTATATGCCTGATTTGTTTATATTCAGGTGAGTGTAAAAAAGATAGGGATGGCTAGAACCGGTTCCTGGTGGAATCGGTTTTCGGGTCTGAACGGAACCGGAACTTTGTGGCCATCCCTAGTAAGAACACTAGAAAATAAAGCAAGTACCCCAAGTTGGCCGCGAACCTTCAACTTTAGGTTTACTAGCCGCGTATTTTTCTGACTTCGCCGCGCAAAAGGATGAAGAAAATCTCGCTTGTAAAAGAATTAATTGTTGAGGTCTTCATTTAGCCAATCAAACAAATCCTCTATGTTGAGTTCTGTGAGATGGTACTGTGAACCGTTTCGAGATTTCTTTCTTTCTGGTGGGGTACTATCTATGTGCAAAATTTGAGAAAATCGCCGACGAGCACCTTCGGAGCCACTCCTCTTTAGTACAATGTTAACCAGAGATGGCGTGGGTCAATGAAACCTTGATTCACAACATACTGGCCTACCACACATCGTGACCCACGACCCACCGTCACCCACAATGACTCACCACCCAACGTAACCCATTCACCGAACATATCCCACTCTGACCCAACACCAACTATAAACAACTCTGAACCATTGTGACCAACTCAGACCCACTAAAATACATAGTCATAAATTAACTTTGATCCGTGATCAACGCCATCCTCTCTAGTGACTAAAGAAGCTATATTTGTAATAAACCAATTTTTTCAGTAGTTAGCTACTCTAAAAACTCACAATCTGCATCTCAAAAGCCAAGTAATAAGTGCCATTTCCATTGTTGCAATTGCAAATATCAAAATCAAACCGTAATACCTCATTTTATGTCTACAATATCTGTGCACAATTTCATTCACTTCGGTTCACTTCCTCTGGCCTTTCGGACCACAACACTCAAAATTTTGGGTGGGGGTTTTGCCCCCTAAAACCATTTTTCCGCAGAAAATTAACGAATACGTTTTTCCGTATTCGTTTATTTTTGTGTATTGTCCCTAAAGAATGTGTCGTTCCAATGTTTCATGTTCTTCAGTTTCTTCTGACATACTGTTATTAGCACTTTCCTCGCTTCACCGAAGCAAAAATGATTCTTTAAACGTCATTGAAGGTGTTCAAGATCTGGTTGTCTTATTGAAATCTCAACCAAAAATGATAACTCATTATTTGTTTTCGGAAGTTAATAAGCTTACAATACTTTATCTTGCTATTCATATGACTTCAGTGACACCAGAAAGATTATTTTCGGCTTTATGAAGAATGAAATCTTATCTTCGGAGTACCATGACCCAACATAGATTAACTACTTGATGAATTTTCATTTCTACAAAGATCTTTTCGAAGAAGTTATGAAATAACCCATTAACATTGCCAAGGAGCTCATATTAGTTGATGTGATTTTGAGTTTAACGTCCTTTGGGCAGCGAGGCTATATGAGACGGGTCTTACTGATTAATAGTGAAATCCGAACCGATGAGCTCTCACCGCGGTCTCTCACGCCAACGGCGCGTACGCTAACCACTTAGCCAGGAAGCTCGGAGCTCATATTAGTGAAGAAGAAAGCACATTATGGTAATTTCAGTGCAGACAACTACGTACGACGACTGTTAAATGAATATTTGTTATCTTGAATATATTGTGATAATCGTCAAACTTATTTGATGTCATTTATTAAAAAATAGCATTCTCATTTCTGTAACTCACTACAGTATACAAGTTAAATTTCACACATTGTGCAAAAGAGGGGAAGGGATTACAACATACAGTCACGAAAGAAATTAGTCAGGCGGGCAAGAGGAGAAAATATTCCCAACTCTATTCACGTGAGTTAACTTCTGCGAGAGACTTGCTGCTTTCACGCGAGGTCTGTAGGCACCTTTCCCAAACAAATCCAGTATCTGCTGAAAAGCAATGTTCTTTTCGATACTAAGCTTAGTGCTTTTAGACAGAGAAGGAAAACAGTACTTGAATTCTTTTTGAGGAAAACAAATAATTCATGCACAGTAGTTTACAAGTGCCAGATTACCTATTATAATTAATTCGGCTTGTGATGTGTAACAAGCCGTTCATGTTACTCTAATTGTGACGGAAAGGCACTCCCGATTCCGACGTCGATTGGTTGGGTGGTAGATTGATTTGGAGTTTACTATTCTATTCAGAGCGAGGTAATTTAAGATGTGGACGTATATCTTAACGTGGAATCTGAACCACATAAGCTCCCACCTGGAATCGATCCCGGGTCTCCCGTGCCGAAAATGAGCACTCTAACTATTACGAGGGAATTCTCCACGGTCTAGTGGTGCTATTCAGCCGGTTCGCTAGAACCGGTGGTTAAAATATTTTCAGTTCGCAGAACCGTTTGTTAAACCCAGACAACAGTAAATGTTACCCAGTTACACCCAGAAACTGTAAATTTGTGTTTAACTATCTTTGTTTTTAGAACTTCTTACAACTATAGAGTTAAACATATGATCTCGCAGAACAAAGTATATTTCTGAGCGTTTATTTCTTAATCTAAAATGCTCAGATATCAAGAATGAGAACTGCGATTACATCAGTATAGTTGTGAGGGTTATTTATATTAGAAACGTATACATACCATCATCAACAACGACGTCAATTTCGTGATTTTTGCTAGTGTTGTTCACGAAGGAGGTCTCTCGTCTCGTGAAGTATCATGGAAATTCAATTTTGTTTTGAAAAAGGTTTAATTATTTCTATTGAACGATGTCGTCTTGTGCCGTTTCCTCAGCAACTACTTTCTGCACACAATAACACACACATCAGTAAATAGCATGTGTATCAGTTTTCAGTATTATAGCGTGTCGTTTACTCGTCATACATTGCAATCAAAAGATCTTATAGTTGTAGCATCTGAACTATCGTATAAGTTGTGTTTTAAATATCTTAATCATCTATTGCGTAATTGCTGCTCGTGAAATTTTCACGAATATTGTTTCACGCGTTTAACTTAACAGGTTTCATTATTTCTCTTTGTTGAGGAGGAAGTTTGGATCACAAATTCTTTATAAGTGAGATTAAGAGATTAAGAAAGAATCGTCCTTCGTCTTGAAGGAAGTAGTAAAAAAACCCTTAGGTAACAGGAGAAAGACCCTTAGATAACAGGAATAAGAAAGACTTTGAAGTTGAATATTATGCTGCCCACACCAAACGAAAAATTTTATTTTCAGATGGACAATGATCCAGACATCTTCATCTTCCATTAAATAATCAAGAATCAGATCTCATGTAAAACGCTCCAAGAAGACTGTTGATGGAAAATGCTGAGAAATGAGAGGTTTCATTCACTATGTGTACGGGGACACTTGGTCGAAAAAGTGTAACAGCTTTTTCAGTCCAGCCATTCTGAGTGAGGTTTTTCATCGGTTTTCTTCATTCGTACCAGGCAAATGCCGGGATGGCACCTAACATACAGATCCCAGTTCACCTCCTTCCTTTTCCATAGTTCTAAGCATTTCAAATTGCAAGGACATACTGAAATATTTTATCTTGTTCTTTTTGTTTAATAAGTGAAATTATTTTTTTCTTTTTCGATATGAATTATTTTTAATCCATCATTTTTCTATTGGAGTTAGGAAAACATTCTGAACAATTGAACATTTTGAAACACACAAGGCCAAAGCAAAGTTAAATAGAATATTTTATTTTGTTATTTGTGTGAAATATACTTTTTCTTTCTTTCTTCCTATATACCAAGGGTAAAAGTGGATCTGAAAAAGTAGGGGGAGGCATGAGTCACGCCGCTCCCCGTGCCTACCTTTGCCCATTGTAAATTTTTAGAAAGTGGAAGGATGCCTCAGATATTTTCTGGAAGTGAAGGGGCGACGTCCCCCGACGATCCCCCTCAGTTTTACTCCTACTATATATGAGAATTAACATGTCCCTTTATTCATATTATGGAAATAACAAAATGGATATTCAGAAAAGTTTTGGTTTTCAAACACTTAATGCCAAGAAGCAAGCATATCTCCATGAAATAAGCATATCGTTTCATTTCTTTCTTTGTTGACTCTTCTATCTATCTAGTCGATCGCCTGAAGGCAAAACATCGCACAGCAAACAAGCTGATTCGACACGTGCCAACGACAGAATGGAAGTCTTGACTTTAGTACTGAAGCTGCCTTCCAGGCAAAAGAAAAAGAGCAAAATGCCCGCAGGCGTGGCTCTGTGCCTAAAACAACTGATAAGACTTTTTTTATTATACAGAAGATTGTTGTTTGAAGCCTCTTTATTCCTTATAAAAACAATATATCCAGATTCACGGAAGCCCACAGGATAGAAAGTTAAAAAAATATCTTTATGATTCAGATCCTTTATTATTATTATTATTATTATTATTATTATTATTATTATTATTATTAGTAGTAGTAGTAGTAGTAGTAGTAGTAGTAGTAGTATTACATATTTTTTCGTTAGTCTTCACAGCAATTAATACTTAGCAGCAGGGGTAAAAGTGCTTGGGAACGCGGGGGGGCGCCGTCCCCCATCTCCAAAAAATGTGTATGACGTCCCCCTAGTTCCTAAGGAATTACAATGGGCAAAGATAGGCGTGGGGGACGGCGTGACGTCATGCCGCTACCTACTGTCCCCTACCTTTTCAGATTCACTTTATCCCTGCTTAGTAGGAAATCGATAGAAGAGTTAGTAGGACGTAGGGTGGGCCTTTTGATTTCCGAATTTCTTTGGACGAGATCCCTAAAATGGTTCCATGTGGGACTAAATTAAGCCAGGAGAAAAGTTAGCTCCAGTGAACAATATTAAATGGTGCCTCAAGCGACCTAAACTTTTGAACCCGATTACAATACATAGTATATGGGAAAAGTATGGAATAAACTCTTGTAATTTACAAACGCATTAAGGGAATGCGAAAATACCCTTGATAATGGGACCAGAGGAAGAGACACACTTAATTTTGTAGAGTATTGGCATGGCGGCCATCTTGAAGTCTGCCATCTTGGATTCAGATCAAAATTTTTACACAGGAAGAGGGTTATGTGATATATCGTTTTGTAGTAGCGTTTTACTAGAAACACAAATCTGTCAGTATTGTAAAGACAGCTTTAGTCGTGTAAGAATTATTACGTATGAAATGATTTCGGGAATGAAACTCTTGTTTAAAACCAAAAAATATTATTTTAGTTCAAATGTCAGGGTTAACATTTGAATATTTCAATTTTCTAGTTAGTTTTAATGGAAAATGCAAGCTGCGGATACAACCATATTATATGTCGAAAAGGAATTTATTTAATTGGTAATGCCAATGAACGGATTTTGGGAAGTAAATTACCATCAAACAAGCAAGTGTTGAGTGTCTTTTTCTACGACTTGAGAACGGTGAGTGAGGGAAAGTGCACGATTAGCTGTTAAAGAAACTGAGGTATTTTGGCAAAATACAAAGATCTCGGTAAAGGATACCCAACGTAGTGTTGACAAACTGATTGTATTGTATGAGAAATGATGAGCATTACAGAAGAACAATGAAACGTCGAGTTAAGTGCAAAGGCAAAAAGAAGTAGTCTTCTCAAATATCTTGCCTGATTCATTTGATATAGCACACACTAATGCTCTAGGTATAATTGAAATCAAGAAAGATAGAGAGTTTCTTCTGTCTCAAAGACAGAAGGGACTAGGTCAACGGTGTTTGCATTCTGCTAAAGCAGAAGCTCAAAAAAAAAAAAAAAAACTTCTATACCTTCCTTGTAGACACCACATTTACGAAGTAGTTTTAAAATGTGTATTTGATAAGTGTTCAGTTTGGTTTGTAGCTGCACCGAACGTTCCTCTATTTAAGCGTTTCTCAGAACGAGTGGTATAAAATAAGTTGCACTAACTTTCTTCCAGGAATTGATGATGATGATGTAAGGAACAATATTTCCGATGGAAAAAATGAAGTGTTAAATTTTGGTATCAAACTTGTAGAAACAGGACACCACAGGAAGATTACAGCGAATTTTTAGGACTGGTCATCATATTCTTGGGTGGTATACCTCCTCGTGGCGTTTTCCTTCGTTTGCCTGGAACAACTCACCATGCAGGGTGGAAGGGAAAAGCAATCTACTGTTTAAAAACATTTCTCTTTCGCTAACAATTTCGTTTAACGAAGCAAATAGAAACGGGCCTTCGGAGAGTATGCATTTTTCTAATACGACTATATGTGCAAGCTTGCTTTAAATGTGACTGAGCATCCCATTCACCATTACAAGACTTGCAACTTTTGAAGGTTTGTACAGTTATAGACAAACAGATGTTGAATTCTCTCTCTAAATTTTCTCGCTGTCTCTGGTACTTGGCGAAGGAACACGTAGTTTTTTATGTAGTTAGCATTATGAAAAAAAATGATTGACAGAATTAAAACTGTAAGGGGAAACCGTGAAACAGCAAACAGGCTTGATTCAATAGATGATACGATAAAAATTCTTGTGAAAAGAGAGATCAGTCGTTTTGTTAAAATAAACACAAATTTTCCTCGAGAGATTTAAAATACCTAAATGGTTTCTTGAGTGTGATAAGGTTTCATGGTCAAATAATAATGACTATTAAATTCAGTCACGTAACAAACGATGCAGCAGAAAGACAAGTGAAACAAATAGAAGATTACAACAACGTTCTTACGAAAAATGAGGAACAGAAACAGTTTCTTTTGCGGATAGTGAAGGTCCACAGATAATCTTTTCTTAGATATATTCAAAGTGAACTGCGTAGCAAATAAGATTGAAAACTTCTTCCAAGTTATAATTTTTCTGTTTCCTCATAATGGTCTATGAGTCATCTTGATGAAAACTTATTTTTAGTTCATAGCGAAACAAAGATTTAGGTTTCTCTAGCAGTTTGTTTCACTTTATGTAAAAAAATCAAAATTCTTACAAATATGTTGCCTATAACTACAATAAGAAGCATTTCGTTTTTCATGTGTAATAACTCTTACATGATTGTGTAATAACGTATCTTGAAAATAATGCCAGATTTGTGCTTCTGGTAAAACGCTACCTCAAAACGATATGCCCTGTGACCCTCTTCCTATCTAAAACTTTTTACCTGAATTCAAGATGGCAGATTTCAAGATGGCCGCCATGATAATGCTATACAGGCTTAGATTGGTCTGTTTTTCTAGTTCCATTATTCAAGATATCTTCCCATTTCCTTAAACCGTTTCTAAATTACAAAGGATTCTTCCAGATTTTCCCATATACTACGTATTGTAATCGGATTCAAAACTTTAGGTCGCTTGAGGCACCATTTAAAATTATTCTAATTTTTCTTTTGGCTTAATTTAGTCTCATATGGAACCATTTTAGAGGGCTCGTCCAAGGAAATTCCTAAATTTATTTTTCCCCATATAAATAAGGACCACCCTAGTAGGACAGCTACTCTTTATTGATAAAAATCGTAATTTGGCAGTTATTAAAAGCAATATTTCTGTGTCTAGAGGTAGAAGAGAGGGCACTATGCAAGTTACTATTGCCAAGTATAAAAATGAAACCTGTGTTCAACACTGACTACGTATCATTCAAGGATTTTTTTTTAAAAAAAAGCGAGATGCCTTTCCAAAAGTAAAATTAATATAATTACTAAAAAATACATTCATTGAAAAATTCACGCTTAGCAGCACTGTTAAATCCACTTCAGAGTGTTCGAGTGCAAATTCAAGTAAAGTTAACGCATGGAAGACCCAGGTTGGACTCCCGTTGGGAGTTCATGTGATTCGGATTCGACGTTAATTAGTAGGTCCACGTAATCATATAGCTTCGCTGCTGAAAGGGACGTTAAGCTCAAAATCAACTAAAGAAAATTTAAAACAAACAGAAAGTTTTCAATTGTTTTGGAGTATTCAATTCTATGTTAATTAAAACTACATACAGTATTTGATAATGGAAGCATCGTCAGAAATACAATATCCAATAAAGCAAACTTTTCGAGTAGGGTTTGTTTGAAGATATATACAAATATTGAAAATAGTTTTAAAAGGTGCATAATGCAGAAATACTATTTTATCGCGTATAAACTTGAGGCTTCTAGAACAGAAAGTTCTGACCGGGTATTAACATCGCAGAACCAGGATATGATCAAGGGATGGACTAAACCATAGTTTCCAACTTTACCCAGTGTAAATAAAGTAGGATTGAAACCCATTTTATCCAGTGTATACCTGAGCGTCATCGGCGGTTGTAGCCCCTATAAAATTTCCCATGGATCCACACCTGTTGAAACCAATTCATATTTCATAACTTCACACACGGCACGATCAACCCTGAATCTATTGAAATCTTACTACCTAATAATTATCGAGTGTCTACACTTTTTCTATTAAAGCTCATAGTATATTCTATCATAATATAAATTGTCACTCATGTAGTGTGTGCTAATGTAACTAGGGATGCGCACGAGACAAGATTTGTGGCTGTCTCGTCTCGAAAATGTGCTGTAAAGGTGATGTCTCGACTCGAAAAATGTATATTTCTCTATTGGAAGAGCCGTGTCTCGACTCGAATTTTGTCAGGAAAATCCTGTCTCGATTCGTCTCGTGCGCATCCTTAAGTGTAACTCATGATAAAAATGTTTTGTTTTCAAACAAAATGAAACGGTTGAGGTGTACACTGCCGAGTAGAAGACATGCAATATATTAAATCGCCTCGCAACCCACTTGGCCACACACTTAGGTTACACTCTTCAACCTTTTTCCCATGGTATCTAAAGTATCGGCTAATCTTAAATTCGCATTGCCGATTCGGGTTTTCTAACAAGAATTATTATGTTGCAACTTAATTTGGTTGTAAAATCCTGACTTAATTAGCATTTAAGAACATTGCAGTGTGCATTAAAATCATGACAGAAATATAGTTAAATCTCAGTTTCAAATTTCATGTCTACCTTGCATCCAAATACTTGTACTGTCATTTCTTTCAATGTAGGAGCTGAAAGTTCTAATTGATCCCAATTTTTCGCTTTAATTCCCTCTATTTGTTTGTAAAATTTTAAAGAAATATTATTACTAACAAGTAACACTTCCGAAGCGTAACACTCCGATTTTGATAAAATTTGAAAGATAGATACTAAACATGAAATAAACGAAAACGGGTTTCTTATTTTCTGCGGAAAAAACGGTTTTAAAGGACAAAAGCCCCCACCCACAATTTTGAAAGTTGACGCCCGAAAGGCAAAAACAAGTAAACCGAAGTAAACGAAATTTTACACATATATTGCAGACAAAATGAGGGAACACGTGTTTCGTATTTTCATGGAGAAAACGGTTAGGTGGGGAACGGACCCCTCCAAAACAAAAGTTAAGGCCTGGAAGGCAAGAGGAAGTGAATCGAAGTGAATGAAATTGTGTACAGATATTGTATAAATAAAACGAAGGAATACGTTTTTCTTATTTTTCTAAGAAAAAGAAAACCGTTTAGGTGGGACAGACACTTCCAGAACTTTGATCGCGAAAAATCAAAACTGCTAATAAGAGTATGTCAGAAGTGCTTGAAAGACATAAAGAATTGGACCTACACATTGTGTAGGGACAATACGCAAAAAAACTAATAGGCTTTTCTTTTATTTTCTGCGGAAAAACGGTTTTACGGGGCAGGGGCCCCCGCAAAAAACATTTTGAAATTTAAAGCCCAAAATGCAAGAAGAAGTGCACCGAATTGAATGAAATTGTGTGTATATATTGTAGAGTAAATGAGATAAGTAGGTTTCGTATTTTCCGGAAAAATAAACGGTTGAGTGAGGCACGGACCTTATAAACTGTTGATTACGGAATATCAAAAGTGCAAATAAGCATACGTCAGAAGTTCCTAAAGAATATGGAGAATTGCAACGAAACTTCGTAAAGGGACTATTTTTAAACAATATATGAAACGTGTTTTAATTTTTTCGGAACAACCGTTTTGGGGCCTAGGCCCCATCCGAAAAGAGGAAAATACTACCATAATAGCGAAGGAAGAAGTGGACCCAAGGAAATCAAACTTGTGTGTAGATATTATATAGACCATATGTAAAATAAGTCCTATCGTGTTTCTCAAATGTCCCTATCCGGTTTTGCTTCAAATTTCACAGATCAACAGCAATACGGAAATAAATCGACACGTGTTTTCGCTTATGCGGAAAAACATTGCAAGGGTTAAAGGTGCCTCCTGAAATACTATAAAATACGCTATACTGTTTGCACTTGTTGTTACTTGATCTGCCAAAATTTAAGAAATCGGATGGAGACACGACACTTGTGAAACACGAAAGGCCATATTTTGCATATCCAATATCTACATACAATTTCATTCGGTTCGGTCCACTGATACCGCCACTCAACACCACAGTTCACTCAATAGTTTTTTTCTTTCAAGAAAATACGCAACATGTATTCCCTGATCTTACTTCTACAATATTAGTGCACATATCATTCACTTCGATCCAATTCTTCTTGCCTTTTGGGGTCAAATTCCAACATTTTGGAAGAGGGATTGTGACCCAAAAACCATCTTTCCCTTAAAAATAAAAAAATGTATTCGTTTACTTTTTTGCCTATTGTTCATACAAAAAGCTTCGTCGCAATTCTTCATGTCCTTTATACACATCTGACAATGTTAGTAGCAGTTTTGATATTTCGTGATCAAAGATTTTGAGGGGTCAGTGCCCTACTCAACCGTTTTCTCCAGGAAAATACGAAACCCATATTCCCTCATTCTTTGTCTACAATATCTGCGTACAATTTCATTCACTTCGGTTCACTTCTTTCTGCCTTTCGGAAGTCAACTTTCAAAATTTTGTTTGGGAGCTTCTGCCCGCTAAAACCATTTCCCCGCAGAACATAAAAAACACGTATTCATTTACTTTCTGCGTACTGTTCATACAGAAAGTTATGTTCCAATTCTTCATGTTCTTTACACACATCTGACATACTGTTACTACCACTTTTGATTTTTCGTGATCAAAGGTTTCGAAGGGTCCGTGCCCCATACTACCGTTTTTCCAGGAAAGTATGAAACTCGTATCCTCATTTTACTCTGCAATATCTGTGCACAATTTCATTCACTTCGGTTCACTTCTTCTTTCCTTTCGGGCATCAAATTTCAAAATCTCGGGTGGGGGCTTTTGCCCCGGAAACCGTTTTTCCGCAGAACAAAAAAACCGTATTCCTTTATTTTTGCGTATTGTTAATACACAAAGTTATGTTGCAATTTTTAATGTCGTTTGCACACATCTGACATGCTGTTACTAGCACTTTTGATGTTTGAAGATCAAGGGTTTGGAGGGGTTCGTGCCCTATCCAACCCTTTTTTCCTGGAAAATAGGAAACCGTATTCCCTCATTTAACGTCTGCAATATATGTGCACAATTGCACTCACACCGGTTCACTTCCTTTTGTCTTTCCGGAGTGAAATTTGCAAATTTTGGGTCAGAGCTTTTGTCCCTAATACCGCTTTTCGAAGAACATAAAAGAACCCGTATTCCTTTAATGTTTGCGTATTATCCATACAAAAAAGTTTCGGTGCAATTCTTCATGTACTTTACACACATCTGACATACTGTTAGCAGCACTTTTCATTTTTTGTGATCAAAGGTTTGGAGGGGTCGGTGTCCAACCCAACCGTTTTCTCCAAGAAAATACAAAACCCGTATTCCCTTATTTTATGTCTACAAAATCTGTGCAAATTTTATTAACTTCGGTTCAATTCTTTCTTCCTTTCGGGCGTGAATTTTCAAAATTTAGGGCGGAAGCGTCTGCCCCAAAAAACCCTTTTCCCGCAGAATATATATAAAAAATTGTATTCGTTTACTTTTTGGCTATTGTCCATACACAAAGTTATGTTGTAGTTCTTCATGTCTTTTACACACATCTGACATAGTGTTACTAGCAATTTTCATATTTCGTGATCAAAGGTTAGGGGGGTCCGTGCGGCACCCAACCCTTTTTTCCAGAAAAATACCAAACCCATTTTCCCTCATATTGTGTCTACAATATCCGTGGACAATTTCATTCACTTCGGTTCATTTCCGTTTGCCTTTCCGGCGTCAACATTCATAATTTTGGGTGAGAGCTTTTGCCCCTTAGAACCGTTTTTCTGCAGAAAATAACCCTTATTCATTTATTTTCTGCGTATTGCTCGTTCATAAAGTTTCGTGCCAATTCGTCATGTCCTTTACACAAATCTGACAAACAGTTAATAGCACTTTTGATATTTCGTGATCAAAAGTTTGGAGGGGTCCGCGCCCCACCCAACCTTTTCTCCAGGAAATACAAAACCCGTATTACCTCACTTTATGTCTACAATATCTGTCCAGAATTTCATTCAATTCGGTACACTTCTTTTTTCCTTTCGGGTGTCAATTTTCAAGTTATTGTTTGGGAGCCTCTACTCCCTAATGCCGTTTTTCCACAGAGCATACAAAAACCGGTGTTCCTTTATTTTTTGTGTATTATCGATACAAGAAGTTTCGTTTCAATACTTCCTGTCCTTTACACACACCTGAAATACTGTTACTAGCACTGTTCATATTTCGTGATCAAAGGTTAGGGTGGGTCCGTGCCGCATCCATCCCCTTTTCCCAGGAAAATACCAAACCCATATTCCCTCATTTTATATCTACAATATCCGTGGACAATTTCATTCACTTCGGTTCACTTCTGTTTTCCTTTCCGGCGTCAACATTCATATTGTGTTTTTCAGATGTAAAGCATCACGGGCAGTAGCCAATGCTGTGCGATATTCCGCGCGGTGTTGCCGGATTTCGGACTCCCCTTTCCCTTCTCGCTCTTCCTCTAGTTGAGATTATTACACATACATTGGCAACATTATTCACAATGTAAATATACTATTCCAGCAAACTCAAAGATTTTGGCTGTGTATCCTAGAAGTATATATAGCAACTGAATAACCTACCTATTAACTTATTCCAGTGGAACTGCTAAACGTTCGTCTTCAACACTACTTTCACTATCGTCTATGTCAATTAATATTTCGCCATTGTCTGAATCTGACTCTTGTAAATTTTTTATTATGAATTCCAAAAATTGTAAACACAAAAAATAATTCTTCGAGCTTCACTTCGTAGCACTTTTTTTTAAAAGAAAATTCCGCACTTGTACTCGGTTTTCTTAAAGACATTGTCAACTATAATTTTGGAGAACAAATGAACTACCACGAAAGAAAGCAACCAAGACACTGATGAATTCTGTTTATGCTAGAAGAAGAGAAGTTGCGTTCCTACACACACAATCAGCTCCTTTGCTTCCATGTCTGTTCCTATAATAACATACTCTTATACTTGATGTAGGTCTCACAACAACAATCCATCTGATTCGTAAGCAACACGATATGGTCGAGTTTGTTTTGGGTTACAATAATTTATGACACCACTCAGACGCCTGGTGCTTTTGCATCCCTGCTAGAGGAGTAAAGAAGGAATACGTAATTGGCCACACATACGTAAGGTATTGAAACGAAGAAAAAAAAATCATACTGCGTTTCTTCTGTCGAATAAGGAAGAATCTTGCATGAAGACAATTTCAAAACAATATTACGAATGTCCCATACCTTCTGTTCTTCCACATGAGCTCCCGCCGGGAATCGAATATATATATATATATATATATATATATATATATATTTATATATATATATATATATATATATATATATATATATATATATATATATATATATATATGAATCAAATTGCAGAGGCGTGTTATTTAATTCGATCGCTTACTATTCTCAAGGATGTAGAAACGGGGGAAGAGAGGGCCTTGACTTTCCAAACTATTTCCAGCCCTGAAATGAGGTTCATCTAGTATATGTTTAGTAAACTTATTTAATAGTTAATGCAAATTAGGAACGTTTATAATAAAATAAGATTTTTAAAAAAAGAAAAAAGAAAACATCATCAGAACAGTTTCTGTACCTAATTACAAGGACGCTGATTTCTCTGTAAATTGGGGGGGTGCATTCAGATGCAGAAAGCATATATGATGATTTTAAGACAAACTGCGTTCAAATTATGCCTAATATTGCACATTTACAAATAAAATGAGGGGCCCTGGCTCCCTCAGGTCCCCCAGGATCTCTCACTACTATATTATTGCATAATAATATCTGAGTTGATATTTTTTCGAGTTTTTTCCTTTTAGTATTTTAACCTACATAAACACAAAGTCGGATAAACAGACTGCTAGAAACAGCATTTGTTTTCTTATGAATAGCTTATTGATTTATCTCTTGCAATCCGCTTTTCAACTTCAGTACTGTCAAGATCCGTCTTTTGTTAAGGTAGCATCGAGTAAACATAATATGTGTATAGTATACATGGTGAGATAAAATGCTTTCATATTCTGAAAGAGGTCATTTGTTCTGTTTTTAATGTGTGAAAAGCTTTCCTCCCTCTGAGAGTAATGTTCCCCTAGAACAACCTGTTGGTTACACCCCTGATTATCCTTTAATAAAAGTTGAGTTCCATTTCCAAATCGAAGAAAAATCCACTGGAAATTAGACGGGACTCAACGCTCGTTTTACTAATTGTTTTATATGGAAACCTTTCAAAGCGTGTATCATGACAACAAGTTGTCATAAAAAGATGTAGTTTTCACGTATGTGTTCGTAATTCTTTTCTCTACTTCGTAAAGTGAGCAGTTAATGTGCTAATACAATATTTCTAATAAGCGCCTCTGCTATTGTCAAGATTCGCAGTAGCGCGAGAAGTCAGCGTGCAGAACTGCTTGTTGCGAATTGTCAACACCGCTCAAAGCCAATTGGACGCCGCGTAAAGCCAACTCAAGGCCATGCCGCTCCTCATCTGAAATCATTTGTAATTTTGGATGAGAGCTTATGGCCCCTAAAACCGTATTTCCGCAGAAAGTAGAAAAAAAGTTTTCCTTTTTTATGTATTGTCCATACAAAAATTTCTTTGCAATTCTTCATGTCGTTAACACACATCTGATATACTGTAACTAGCACATTTGATTTTTCGTGATCAAAGTTTGGGACGCGTCCGTACCCCACCCAACCGTTATCTGCATTAAAATACAAAACTCGTATCCTCATTTTACGTCTGCAATATCTGTTCACAATTTCATTCACTTCGGTTCATTTCTTTTTGCCTTTCGGGAGTCAAATTTGAAAATTTTGGATCGGAGCTTTGGTTTCCAAGTACCATTTTTTTCAGAAAATAGAAAAACCGTATTCCTTTAATTTTTGCGTATTACCGATACAAAAAGTTTTGGTGCAATTCTTCATGTACTTTACACACATCTGATATACTGTTACTAGCATTTTTCATTTTTTGTGATCAAAGGTTTGCAGGGTCCGGTGCCCCACCCAACCCTTTTTTCCAGCAAAATACCAAACCCATATTCCCTCATTTTATGTCTACAATATCAGTGGACAATTTCATTCACTTCGCTTCACTTCTGTTTGCCTTTCCGGCGTCAACTTTCATAATTTTGGGTGAGAGCTTTTGCCCATTAAAACTTTTTCTGCAGAAAATAAACCTTATTCATTTATTTTCTGCGTATTGCCCTACATAAAGTTTCGTTCCAATTCGTCTATTTCTTTACTCAAATCTGACATACTGTTACTAGCACTTCTAATATTTCGTGATCAAAGGTTCTGAGGGGTCCGTGCCCCACCCAACTTTTTTTCCAGGAAAATACAAAACTCGTATTCCCTCATTTTATGTCTACAATATCTGTGCAGAATTTCATTCAATTCCGCTCACTTTATGCCTTTCGGACGTCAATTTTAAAATTGTTTGTTGGGAGTCTTTGCCCCCTAATGCCGTTTTTCCGTAGAACATAGAAAAACCGCTATTACTTTATTTTTTGCGTATTATCGATAGAAGAAGTTTTATTTCAATACTTCATGTCCTTTGCACACATCTGTCATACTCTTACTTGCACTTTTCGTTTTTCGTGATCAAAGGTTTGGAGGGGCCGGTGCCCCATCCTTTCGTTTTTTCCAGGAAAATACGAAACGCGGATTTCCTGATTTTATGTCTACAATATTTGTGCACAATTTCATTCACTTTGGTTCACTTCCTCTTGCTTTCCGCGCGTCAACTTTCAAAATTTTGGGTTTGAGCTTATAGCCCCTAAAACCGTTTTTCCGCAGAAAGTAAAAAAAAAACGTTTTCCTTTATTTTTTTTTGTATTGTCCATACAAAAATTTCTTTGAAATTCTTCATGTCCTTTGTACACATCTGACATACTGTTACTCACACATTTGATTTTTAGTGATCAAAGTTTGGGATGGGTCCGTGCCCCACCTAACCGTTTTCTACATTAAAATGCGAAACCCGTATTCTCATTTTACGTCTACAATATCTGTGCACAATTTCATTCTCTTCAGTTCACTTCTTCTTACCATTCGGACGTCAAGTTTCAAAAATTTTGGGTGGGAGCTTTTGCCCCTAAATTCGTTTTTCCGCAGAACATTAAAAAAGCCCATATTCCTTTATTCTTTGCGTACTGTCCATACAAAAGTTTCGTTGTAATTCTTCATGTCTTTTGCACAGTTCTGACATACCGTTAGTAGCAATTTTGATATTTTGTGATCAAAGGTTTGGAGGGGTCCGTGCCCTACCCAACCGTTTTTGCAGGAAAATACGAAACTCGCATTCCCTCGTTTTACGTCTGAAATATCTGTGCACAATTTTATTGACTTTGGTTCAGTTGTTCTTGCCTGTCGGGTGTCATCTTTCATCATTTAGAGTGGGTTTGCTATATTAAAACTTTACATTATGTAACTTTTTCTTTTTTATGAGATTCTTTTTTTGGATGGGGAGGATGAAATGCTTTCCTCTGATATCTATTTCTTGCCATTCATCTTGTTTGAACTGCTTAAGCAAGATCATTTTGTAAGTTTTGATATCATCCAACTCCGTCACGATAATAAAATTGTTATTTTTAACAATTTGTTTTATTCTCTTATTTGCAGTTTGCCACACTGATATATCCTTTACAGTATTGAGGTTTGGTCCAACGCCTTTCGAATTCGGAACCAACCCAACCGCCGAGCTTTTTGGGTTGCCTGCTAATGCAGGAAAACGAGAAATGCAGGTTGTAATGCACTTTTGGAGTCGTGTATACAATCACCTAATAATAAAGCACTCGTTGTTTCTAGGTTCTATGTCACATAATAAACACGGCTAATAGATAAATATTCATTCCCCAACATACTATTATTATTATTGGCATCTCTTAAATGTTGTTTGAGATTTGAGTACTCCTGATGCACTACAAGAATGTAACAAAATCTCAGAGACGGTACATTCCTTTAAGTGGGTTCAATTAAGACTTATCTTGGTTATATTTTGGTTTAAGTTGGTAAGTGCAGTAAAATAATTATAATTAAAGTATGTATTTAACAAACGTTTGTTGAGAGACGTATAACCAATCAAGTGCATATATCACCGTTATGTCTGCCATGCCTGACAATTTGCAATGTTTCAAAGTTACACTATTTCGTTGATTGAACTTCAGATAAGTTGCAGGCGTCTATTAATCATTTACATTTGAACAATCGTATGGTATTAACCCTTTTAGGATTTTTGGTAACTTTTGTTACAATGGCATAGTATTGTCTTTGATCGCTTATTTAGGTTCTATAATAGGTATTTAAGCCGGTTTTTTTCCTATTGGTCAAGTAAAGGTTGGATCAAAGAACGCCCCACATGCGTTTTGGAACCGGATGGTCAGCTGGACGGAGGGGCGTGACTTTTTTTTATTTTTTGTTAAGGGAAATTTCAAAAAAAAATTCACCCCTTTATTTTTCAAGATATCAGATTTAAACGTTATATCCGAATTATGTGCACCTTTGGGTATTTTTAAAAGTTTTTCAGATCCCTACATGAATCCGGGGCCGGGCCCGGCGAACGCAAGTGTTCTCGTAGGGGATTTGCTCAGAAAAAATGGCAGTTTTCCCGATTTTTCCGGTTCAGGTGTATGATACTGACATATGAGTGGTACCGTTGGAGAGGGCACGTTATACTGAAGAAAGTGGCGTTTGAACCATGACTCTAGTCAAATAGGTCAGATAATAATGACGCAGTATATATTTGAAGTATTTTATACGTATGAAAAACTTGCTCACTTTCAGACTTTCAAAAATTTCTCCCGACCTCAGTTTTCAAACCGCAAGATTGAAATTTTGCACAGGTATTACGTACATAACAACATATTTTCTTTAGAGAAACGCAGATCCGTACGTGAACCCAATCCCGGGCCAGAGGGGAGCAAAATTTCGAAAAAAAATATTTCGAAAAATCTCCCGTGGAACGTATGCTTTATCTTTTAAAAAAGGTATGAACCATGATCCTACGATAAATAGTAATGAAGCAGTAGCAGTTTGGGTGAAGGTCTAAAGTGTACCTCAGAAAGTGGAAATCTTGAAAGGGTTAAAATGTTAGAAAATATACTGTATCCTCCGTGGCTAAGTGGATAGTCTACGCGCCTTTGGCGTGGAAGACTCAGGATCCGTTACCGGCAGGAGCTTAGGTGGTTCGGATTCCACGTTAATCAATAGATCCCGTCTCATATAGCCTCGCTGCTGAAAGGGACGTTAAACTCAAAATCGTCACCATCATCAAAATATACTGTAACTTGAAGTGGAATAAAACGATACGGTTAGACGGTTATATCTTAAATGGTTATAGATAAATTCTTACCAGGAAACGCTAGGAAGTAAATCTAGAAAACCGTTCCCAAAACAGTTCACGAAACATATTAAAATGTTACATCATAACTCTAGATTGTACTAAACCATGTTACTGTAATAAGTATATTGAATCTGTGGTATTGTGTGATAATGACTTAAAAATATTTCAAGTTTTAAATTTGAAACATAGAACATGATGAACTTGTAAGTTATAATTAATTCTTTGTACATGTTTTAATGCGTTCTAAATTTCTGTGTATCAGTGGCTTATCTAGAAGGTAAAAATTGGGGGACACCCAAAACGCTGACTATGATAAATACAGGGTGCGGAAAAAGTCCCGGAAAGGTCCAATATCTCGTGAAATATACAGTTCAGCAAAACAAAAATAACACTTGTTAAATTGTTTTGAAAAAGCTATCCAATGATACCAAACCCAACCCCCTATCCCCACTCTCTTTGGGGGTACGAGGAATAACTTCAAAATTTTAAATGGAAATTCACATTTTTTTATTGCACATTTGGATTCTCCAGGAGATATGACAGTGATTTGACCCAAAATTGAAAACAGTGCCTTCACGGATGGCACTTGAATCGACACACACAAAAATGGGGGCTGCAAAATATTATGAAAATGTAGCCTCTCACTATCGTGCTCTGTGGCCATGCGGTTAGCGTACTGATGTGAGGAATCAGAAGTCATGGGATCGATTCCCGCTCAGGGTAGCTTATTTTACGTGGATTTTTATACCTCAATAATGAATTCATACATATTAAGTTCGAACAAGAATAATGTATTTGTCCATATTTATTAATTTGCAAGAAAAGAGTGGCGACAAAAATGGTTTATTTGGTTGTAAATAACCCTATAAACTCTAACCCTAATAACCCTATTACTAACAACTACTTCATAAAGAAAGTTTGCAAAGCAATTATCGAAATTTGTATTCTATGTAACTTCAATAAAGTACTAATTGAAATTAAAACGTATAGAATTTATTTGGGGAAATAAGAGAACAAATACTCGAGTGGGGATTGAACTCAGAACCTCTGACTCTACAATCGAACACGCTTACCGTGCGACCACAGAAGCCAGGACTGATAATTAGCATTTTCTTAACGTTTTGCTGCACCGTCTTTTTTTTTTTTTTTTTTGCGTGTCGATTCAATCGTCCTCTGCGAAGACCCTGTTTTCAATTTTGGGTCAAATCACTGTTACTTTTTCTGGAGAATCCAAAGCTGTAATAAGAAATAGGGGTTCCCATTTAAAATTTTAAAGTTACTCCGCATACCCCGAAGGGGTGAAGATATGGGGTTGCGTTTGGTATTATTGGATAGTTTTTTATTCATAGTTGAAAAAGTAATTGTAATATTTATTTATAGTTGATCTCGGGCGAAAGCGATATCGTGACAATGCTAATTTTCATCTCCTATCAGGTTAGTTGAAAGGAGGTTTGCTTAGCACTCAAATACTTCTGAGGAACAAGTAGTTCCGTAAATCGCCACATAGAGGCAGCACTACCTGAAAGTTGCTGTGAGTTCACTTCTTATCGTAAGCTTTCAGTAACGCTCAACAGATGGTTCCGACATCACATATTGCTTTTCCCTAGGATCTAATATTTAGTTAAACCAAACGAATTGTAAGAAGTGTACTAGATTCAAGAAAGGAAAGAGCGAAAGGAAGGAAATAAAGGAATCAAAGGAACATGTAATGGTCCTATTGGTTCAAATTGAGAACAAGTACGCACTCGGAATTTAGTGAATATATAATTCTTCGTCTCAAAACATGAGTCATACAGAGGTTTGTGCTCATATAATACCTTAATTTCAATGTAAAGGAGATTTCCGTAGCGATTAAGAATATAAGGACATCTTTATAAAAATCCTTCAGATCACTTTTCTTGCTCTAATAGTGTGTTCTGGAGTGCTATTTCCATGCCGCGTTTACAATTCACTGGGTATAAATTCATGATAAATTGATAATATTCCTGCAAACTCTTAAGGCACAAAAATTATTAATCTGAAAAATTCACATGAACTTGTGCTAGATATAAACCAGAATTGTATGTACTGTCATTTAGAAAATGTTATAGATGTTGGGCCCGCGTAACAGAGTGTGTGCATGTGTCAATAGGGAACAGGTGCGTTTATGGTAATGGATATCCGCCTAAACTGATTTATTTTTACAAATTACAATCACTACTGATATTTGAATTTTTTAAAAAAATAAAAGTATGTGTTATTAGAAGGTAAGAAACTACTGTTGCTGGTTAGAATCGTAATTTCTGAATAATGGTGTGCCGTGTATATATATCGGTGTGTACATATAATGCGGTGTGAATAATAGTGTGACGTATGTGACGTGAACGACATTTCTTCACGAAGTTGTACAAAACTGCATGCCATTTTGTTATATTCAACGTATTGTGCATTATATATATATATATATATATATATATATATATATATAGATAGATAGATAGATAGATAGATAGATAGATATAAATCTACAATGAACAACACTTTAAATATAGGAAATTGCATAGCATACAGTTTTGTGTAACTTCGTGAAGAAATGTCGTGCAAATAACACTATTATACAACGATACTGAAATACTTGAGGTAATGTACTTTTAAGAGAATACTGTATTAGGAAAAGAACACCACTATCTTGTCGTTTGAATGTTTGATTCATGTCCGCGTGGTCTCCGGTTCGATTTCCGGCCGGTCTTTCCCAATTTTCGAAGTCCATCCAGCGTCGTGAGGCAAACTGCGGAGTCACGTATATAAAAGACGTGACGGCCCCTAGGTCTAGGAAGCTCCTGACACGTGTGATAGAGACAGGGCGACGCAACGTGCTCAACACGTGTTAGTCGCTAGACTGGATGTAGTTTAGATGTCGCTAACAGATGGTGTTGGAGAGGCTCAGGCCCATAGAGGACTGTTAAGTCAAATTGCTTTTTCTTTACAATACTATATTAACAAAAGTGAAAAAAAAACTGATCGAACTAATTGATGGCAATTTCAAACCAAATCTTCCGAAAAGAAAACATAACCAAAAGTGATTAAACAACTCAACAGTGCATGAATAAAGATACAAACCCTGTGAACAAGAAATTATGAATTGTAGGGTAGTGCAAGGCGCAAAATATCCGGTCGTCAGGTCGCCATTGGCGACTAGAAATTTCGAGTTGGCCACCAGTGTTCAGTAGGAATGGTATCTGCCTAAACTTACAGGGCTGCATAGTTTCTGTTTCGCACAAAATTAATTGTCACTGAGAGAAAACTCAGAATCTGAAGTTTTCACAACTTACATGGAAACTGAAGTCTTTACAACTTTGTAATTAGCCTCTCCTTTCCCAAATTTGCTTCCAGTTATCCCATTTTGTTATGTTCAACATATGTCTCAGCGTTATAGAAATTCTATGGGAAAGAATGCGATTTCAATATGTTTTCTTCATATTCAAATGGACAATATCTGTCTTATCGTCATCGGAAAATGAAGCTTTTAGAAACATTTATGAATATAGTTAGTATCTACTTCGATCTGGATTTTTACATGTAAAAATTAACTAATAGGTGTTTCATAACGGCATAGGAGGTACAAAATGTATTCTAAAAATAAAATATTACAGGAGACCCTTAACCCCCTTGCGTTCCAGTGACATAAATGTGGATATCATAAAATACTCCGTAGCGAAATACCAGTGACATCCATGGGGATAGCATGAAAACGTATCCTTTATTAAGGATTGTATTAATCCTGGAGATGATGAAATTTGTTAGTGGATATAAGGCAAGACTTAGGTCTACTATTTTTCCTTAGATGACAGTACTTAACTGAAAGAAAGGACAAAAAAAAAAAGGTTTCTCCGAGTAGTTGACGGGTCTAAGGAAGCATGCAATCACGCACGTATGTATTTGTTTTGACGAAAAACAGTTGGCAACTTCGAGATTAGAAAGATGAAAAAGTACAAATACTTTGTCTTTGATTATCAGTCAGTGTTGCCAACCTTAAGCAGCATAAAATCCCTTCAGAATATCAAAATTTCCCTTTTTCCAAACAAATGTTCCACAATGCAGATATTTTTTTGTGTGTGGATGTGTGTGTGTGTGTGCTATTGTACAAAAATGATATTCACTGAACTTTATATGAACAATAACTATGCCCTATATAACGGTCTGGATAGTCTTCGAACGATAAACGAAAACTTGGTATTACAGCACGCACATAGGAAAATGGCACCTGGAAGGCAAGGAGTTAATTTGATATATACATTAACAAGTTGATATTCGTCTCAATGTTGTAGAAAATAAGATGAGATGAGGTGATAATTTCTATTATATAGTTTTTTTTTATGTACATCCTCTACACAAATTCACAAAGCAATGAACTTTTGTGAATAGTTCATATCTACAATGAAGTGGGCTTTTATCATGTATCTTTGATTTAAACGCCTCTTATAAGAGAGGACGAAAGGAGTTGAAATACGTAAAGAATAAAGTGTGAGAACTCCTGTGTAAGCAATCTACAGCTTCTTTTAGTTTCCCGAAAAACGCCATAATTTCATCAGCTAATTCATGACTTAAAGAAAATAAACGAATTACTCAAACACTCTTTAACTATTATAATCAGTATGCTGATATTAGTTTTTCATCCTTTGCAAGTATGAATATAAAATTTTGGCTCTCAAGAAACAATTATCTTTAAAAGATATACATTCATCGTTTGAAAAAAAGGTAGGACACTGCAACTAGTTACGTTTTTGGATAATATAATGCTGATATTCATCTACGTGAAGAAATAAGATATACGGGCAACCGTACTACAACTTGCTCGTTTCAATTTCTTAATCTAAGTCACGTTATGTTACAGCTGACAACTCACTACTGAAAGTTTGAAATGCAAGTAAATTTAATAGTTGTTTCCGGAAAACTCTGTCCGAAGAGAACTGACTCCTAAAAGTAAACTACCCTTCGCCGATTTCTCTGTAAATTTGGGGGGGCCCATTCAGATGCAAAAGGTATATATATATGAAGATTTTTAGAAAAATTGCAGTCAAATTATGCCAAATATTGTATATTCAGAAATACAATAGTGGGGCCACATGAGTTTTGGGGGAACGCCCCCATTCGCCCCCAGAATCGGCGCCCTTGACTTTATGCAGAATTATGGGTAGTGCTATTAGTGAAATGTTTGTTTATTGAAAACGAACAAACTCGCTTGAGTCATTTCAAAGTAACGTCCGATAGAACTCACTCCTAGAAGGAACAATCTTGAGCGGCTTTCGCTGCATAAGAAATGACCTATCACGTATATTGTATGCTTATAGTTTGAAATATTTATATTTAAAATATGAAGCAAATTGACTTGGTCATTTCTGAGAAAATAGTTAAAAGAACTCACCCTTAAGAGTAAGCTACCCTCTGTGGAATTTTAAAGCCAAATGAGTTATGCCATATTATGAGGCTATTAATGAGTCATTTATTTTTTGAATATGAGCAGAATCGTCTGATTACTGTTTTTGAAACGATCATCTAATAAACTCTTTTCCAACAGTAAAGTATACCTCGTGGATTTTCTCAGAGAAAATATGAGTTATTCAGAATTATAGAGTTATTAATAAAATATTTGTTTATGAAATATTTAGACCTATAAATAAAATCGCCTGAGAAGTTTTTAATAAAAATAGCTAAACCTGTGCTTTCTACACAGTACATCATTCACATGTGAGCATGTATTTCCTTGTCATTCTTACAATATCTGTACAAGTCAGTTTACAGACACAAGTGAAGGAGATCATTATAAAAATCGGCAAAGGGTATCATAAAAGGGACATTTTTTCGGTTATTTTTTGACTATCTCGAACCGTTTGCGAGATTTGAGCCTACTTGCGGTTGGAGTTTGTAATTCAAATATGATCATTGTTTTCTTTCTTCTTGCATGTAGTAGGTATTAAGAAAGTACATTACACAAACAGTTAATTATAACGTCAGTGATATATGGTATTCACTGGGCCCAAAAGACTTAAAACCATAAAGATTCATCTTAGACTGGAGAAATGGTTATCCTTCATTTTTCATTATTGTTTGGCCATGAAACAAACACCGGAGAGATATACTAATCCCGTAAATAAATGTCTGGTGTTCGAATCTATAACTCATAGGATGTGATGCTTTATTTTTCAAAATTTCAATACTTCCCAGTGTATCTGTAAGAAAATGTAATAAAGAAATAACTGCCATTTTTAAAAACATACTCAATTAGAACAGAACAATCTACAGAAATTTGCAATCGATCAGTGAAACTGACATAATTCTAGACCTTGCGATTTGCGAGATATCAGTGTGAAAAGAACTACCCTCAAACAAATAAACTCTTCTTGACCACAAACGTATAAACCTAGCATTTTAATATGTAGATCTTCTAAAACGACTCATCCCCAAAAGTACTAACCCTTGTGGATTTTTTCAGGTTAAATGAGTTATGTCAAATTGTGAAGTTAACAATGACATATTTATTTATGAAATATGAACAAAACCTTCTAAATCGTTTTGAAGAACATTATCCGAATAAAAACTCACCCCAAGAATAAACTACCCCTACAGTGAGTCATTTTCCCAGAGAAATTGTGTATGCCACAGTAAATGATTGTTAACGTCATATTGATATATGAAATATAAACAAAGCCGTTAGTCTTAAGTATGTTTATGTTTGTGTGTGGTAGTATGTGTCTCCCCAATTTTGCACGACACCCTTTACCACTGCAACAATGGTTTTTATATTAAAATGAAGTAGCAATATCAAATGATCTCATATCAATGCTATGTACTTAATACGATTTTATCACACACACAAAAAAATAATAAAACATGCCAGTCTTTCACCTTAGGTATTTTGTAGTCCAGTAGATCAAAATCTTCCATGGCCATTCTCGGAACTAGTGGTACTATTGGACTTATCCTTTGTAACTCAAGAATAGTGGCAACTGTGTAGGGCATCCTGAATAAAAGAAAAGAGAGTGCAATGTAAATACTGTAATTTATTAAAACATCAGTAATATAATGATATCACGTAGTATAGAAGATAAGTACTAGAACTCCACGTAGTGTGTTGGCGTTATTGAAATATTGAAGAGCATTTAGTAGTAGAGTTAGATTTAAACTACATCAGTCTAGATAAAGAAACCATATTCTTTTTTGATCTCACTCAAAGGGACCGAATTCGATATTCAGTTGAATGACGTAACCAGTTATACATAAATGAACGAAATGGAATTTCTATTGTTACGTTCCATGTTTACCTAATCAGGGACCTTTAGCACCAGAGATGATAGTTCTACGACTGAGTCACTCTATATAACCAGCGGAAAATTAGGACAGAAAAATTTAAAGTTGCAAGGTAAAGAAATGGAAAATATTTTGTTTCCCTGAACGCAAAGGGACTTCTTTTTGGTGATATGATTAGTGTCACGTCTATGGAGCGGGAGACCCGGTTTAGATTCCCAACGGGTATTAACGTGGCTTGGGTTATGCTCCAGGAACTATATAGTCTCACTACCGAAAGGGGCGTTAAAACTAATCCAATCAAATAACTTGGAACATTAGGTTCTTTGATTTAATGCCCCCCCCAAAAAAAAAGATCAAGGGGGCACGGTGGATCGATGCAGGGTAGTCGAGCAATTTTAGAAAACAATTGGAAGGCAAATCCAATATTGGTCTTCATAGTTTGATACTGAAATTAGTATCATCTTTGTGGCTATATGAAATGTAGATCTGCAAGTTAAAGTAGAATCCATTGAGTGTTCGGGTTTCTCTGAAGGAAAGGGTGTATTTTCAATGTTTATGTTCCTTTCAAACCCTGTATTCATGGAAAGTATAACAAATATAAAATAAGTGAGAATAAGGAAAAAAAAGACGAAAAATTAGAAAATGTTTGAGCTCTTACTTCTGGCGCGAGAAGTCCCTTGTATCGATTACGTGCTATGCGAGTTTCTGACGGACAACTCACATATTCAGGGGTTTTCTCGGGATTGTTTCGTTTCCTCTCATATGCACAGTTTCCCAATCCTTTCATAATAATCCATTTCGTCCATCACCGTGCAACAAAATGACTACTTTTCTTTTCTTTATTAAATTAAACGTCTTAGGTTTTCTTGAGAAATAAGTTTTTATGCACTGTTATAATGGATACGTGTGTTATCAACTTATATATTGTGAACCTGAGTTTCTTTTATCAAAATGGTGTAGGGTGTAGCTGTTAGAGTTTCGTGGCAAACTCAAAATGCACCTGTATCTGGAACTAACAGTACACGTTTAACGCAACTTTGATGTGCAAATTATTTGTGTTGATAATTCGGGGATGTTCCACCACTGTTTGTTTAACGTCCAAATAGATCCGTGACAAAATAAAAAAGCAAGTCACTGAATTATTAAAAGTGTATTCAGAATAAACTAAATTGAGTGTATGTTGTGTTGAGCATGTCTATGGGTTTGTTTGAGTAGCATGTCTGTGGGATATATAATAGATATAAATGTCAGGTTAGAATGTTGTAGATAGGTTTCTGATTGGAAAGAACATACCTTCACCCCCGTGCAAATGTCCTGAGAATGGACATTTTATTCTGCTTCAGCGTTTTCCTAGACTAATAAACTCAGACTTCTAGTACAATGAAGAATACTGTGAATGTAAGAATTCTCAAAAGCACATAGATCAACTAAAAATGTCCCTTACATCATTCGTTTTGACATCACACTAAACTGAAATGTCTTTCAACATGCTGTACGACGATTGTGTTATTGTTTACAAACACATTATGCAGTACAACATTTTACAATAAGGTAACCAAATAGTTCGCAACATTGAGTTACAACACCAGACATTCGCTTATGACACAAAAACACAACAATAGCAAAGAGAGTTAAAGATTTTAGAATGTAGCTAAAACGTGATCCCCAAAATTATGCTTTTAAACGTGAAGACTATGATTTCACAATATAAAATATTAATAGCGATCATGCAGATAGATTTTTTGTTGCAGTTCTGAAAATGTTTGAATTTCTCACTTCCATATTTTAACCTAGTCTTCTTGTAGTTTTAACTATGAGGATATGTATGATCGATTTATTATTGTGTGTTTAGTGAGTATGTCTTTAATGAGATACATGGAAGTTTTTCGGAATCGTAGTCAGCTTCGTAACTTAGATTTTTTCTGAAGGGGGGGGGGGCAAGCATTAATACGCGTAGTTGGGCTCATAGGAAAAAGTTCTTTTTCTCATTTTTGGGACACCTCTTTCCATCTTTCTCAAACTCTCTATGGGGCCCCCAGAGCCTTTAGGCCCTCCCGCACGGCAAGGTTAGTTACGCCTCTGGGGCCATACAGGACAAATTAATTAAGGGGACGATACTCACAAATATCAAAGCCATACGAATAAATATTAATTGTAGGGTCTTAATAATAGACATTTTTTTCCTGAAATGAGCCCACGAATCATTTTGTTTCATTTACCTTTTGTGTGTTATTTTGTTTATGTAATGTTGTTAACCTGTTTGATGCTTCATTTATAATTTCATATCCGTATCGCATATAAAATAAGAAAATTTTGTCTTAAAATGGGTCCCCTTGAAAGGACGGTAAGCTTCCCTGGCGGACAGTTGCCCCCTGTCTCACCACAAGTTATACGGCAAATTAATAGATGCGTTAAAATATCAAATAAGTGGACACTTTCAAATATATAGGATCATTATTAAGAGACGAAAATTATATTCACGAAGAAATTAAATATCGACTGAAAGCAGGCAAGTTGTGTTGTTATTCAATTCAAAATCTTTTGTCGTCGTGAATTCTGTCGAAGAATTTGTAGCTTAATATATAGAAAACTATTATCATTCGTGTTGTTCTGTATGTTTGCGAAACATGGTCACTTACTCTGAGTGAAGAACGTAGACTGAAAGTATTTGAGAACAAGATCCTGAGACGAATATTAGACCAAAGAAGAACGGGAATGGGGGGTGGCAGTAATTTCATAACGAGGAACTACATAACTGATACGGTTTACCAAACATGTCAGGCTCAGGTGGGCAGGTCATGTAACCAGAATGGAAGAAAGTAGAAACGCTTTCAAAGTCTTAACTGGAAGATCAATCGGAAAACGACCATTAGGAAGACCTAAGCACAGATGGGAGGACAATATTAAGATGGATTTTGCAGAAATAGGAAAAGAAAGGAGAAACTGGATCCAATTGGCTAAGAACAGAAGTCAGTAGAGAGCTTTTGTGAATGCGGCATTGAACCTCCAGGTTCCATAGGACATAGAGTTAGTTAGTTACTTTAGTGAGGATGTCGCAATACGATTTCTTTACACAAAAAGGAAGTGAGTATCTGCACGTTTCAATATTTTCTGTTTCTCTAGTTGGATTAGAGTGGGACATTTTTAATTAATTGATATATAACCACTAGAAATTCACTTAGACCTGCATATGTCAAGAGAGTGGAAAACGATTTACACAAATTCCTTGCTATTGTGAATCAATCAACCTAACCCACTCACAAACAAAATTTGTATAGAGCATATCATGAATAAAAGAGATATAAGAAAGAGCTTAATAATACTAAATCACTATTATCTTTGATTGTATATCACATTTTAAAAAAAGAACAATCATAAAATGTACGTTACTGTGAAAATTTTCAGATTTTCTCCAGAAATGCATGTACATATTTTTAACGAAAGCAAATTCTATATTATGTTTTAGAGCGTAATTTTATACATATCTCAATTAAGCACAATACACGTTACATGCATCTGTACAGTTACTGAAGGTGTTCAACTTGATTGCAATTTTTATAAGACCAAAGTTCAAGAAACAGGATTTCAAGCTATACATCTTTGCGATCTTCCATTTTATACTTATCAAATGGCATCAAACGTCTCAAACTTGACACAACATTGTGTAATTGTCGAACGTATAGGAGGACCTGTTTCAAAATTACGCCTCCACTCATATTATACTTCAGCTCATTTCAACAATGAAATACCACTCTAAAATGACCTTCTTTTGCTTAAATGTCATTCGTGCAGCGGTCATTTTCTTTCAGAGCATAACTGTGGGACCAGTCCCAAACTGGTCCTGGTGGCTAGGCGGCGATCGTCGCGCAGACAAGGGTCAAATGATAAGGAGGCCAAAAAAATTAATATAAAGAGGAGGTTAGGAGAAAGAGAAAAAATGTAAAATAACGTCTGCGACAACTAATATTCTTGTCAACAGTCGCAGCAGCAGCTTGTATACATCAAGCTCTTTGAGCGTTCCATTAAAAATTTGTTGCGACTCAGCAAATTGCCTAGCAAAGTTGGACTTTTATAATTTGGAATGTAATTTAATTCCTTTAAATTAAATTATGAATGCAATTTTTTTTTGGATTGTTAATGTCCAAGGGTTAATCTTAAAATATCAATCTCTTAGTAAGGATATTGCATAGTAACAGCCGTAGAATAACCAAACAATTGCATGGTTACTTTTCTGTCCTGTGTGTAACGGTGAGTCGAAAAAAGAAGACAATGAGAAACTAATTAAATTCTATTTTTCAATTTAAAAATATAATGCACAGTAAGGAGGATGAATGTAGAACATAAGTAATGGTATATAAAATAAAAATGCACAGAGAATGCATAAATCGAAGAGAATGTCCAATGAAATTGAGGTTGTTAAATGAGCTTTTTGTCTGAGTCCCGTGCGTAACGCTTAATTTTGGCTTATAACTCAAATTTGCGATTGTTTTGAGTGTTTCATTTTATTTAACTATGCACTAATAATTTCCCCTCATTTTAAGATAATTTTTATTTTATTTGAAAATAAGTTTTTGTTTAAGAAAGCAGTTTTTGTGTACAAATGTCCCGTGCGTAACGCTTAGAATTGCCCAACAGATGACGTTTCGGCTAGTTGCACCGAACTGTCTAGAAGAGTAAATTCATAATTTTGTCTGTGTTATTCTCATAAATATTGTTACGTAACATAAACTCTGATTTTATATTATGATCAGTGTTTCTTTCAGAAAAAATGTTCCGGGGGGGGGGGGGCACACGTAGTATACGGAAGGGCACATATTATTTTCATGCGGTCTCGGTATAACTTAGCAGCTGCTTTTCTAAAGTTATGTAAAAATGTCAATATTGTTATTTCTTGTCCACGAAAATACTAAAGTGCATGATCCCAATCATCACCATAAAGTTAAAATATTTATTCATGGCCTGTAAAAGTTTTCTTTTTTCGGTTCGAAAAATATAATTGGCAAATACAATAGAAATGTACTAATAATATTAAATATAATAGACATTTATAAAAGTTTTACATTATAACTTCGTCCGTATGACAAAAATTCACTTCGTAGTTTGTTTTTAATCATTAAAGAAGACGTATTCTTCTCATCTTTGCTTTGGCGTATGAATTGATTACCTCATTGATAAAATTCGAATTTGGCACTTCTTCACCCTCAATGCTGATCAACATACAGTGCTTCAAGTTTTCTTCTGCCACACGAGATCGCAATTTTGTTAATATCCTGTTCATTGTGCTGAAAGACCTTTCAACACTGGCTGTTGATATAGGTACACACATGACCGATTCACATATTTTATGTAGATTTTCATAACCAATTTTCACTTCAAGTACTTTTGGAAGAATGGGGTCTATATCCAAACAAGCATTTTCAGTGCTCTTCATCAGTGACCGAAGGAAAAATTGAAATGACTTTATATCTGCCCATAACGGTTCCATATCAACATCGACGAAATAGTTGCACAGCTTCTTTACATCATCTACACACTTGATACTTAAAAACATGCCTATGTTTTCGAAGTAGGATGCACTTTCCATTAGGCCAAGGGCGCGGTCGTTGAATCTATTTGATATCTCTTCGACAACCTGCAACACATAACTCTTCAGGTTCTTAAGCGTTTTCTCAGGATCTTCGTCTTCCACAAAAGTCTTCGAAAATTCTTCAGGCTTTTGCATGGCCTCCAAAATCATAGTCCTCAATTCGCTATTGGTGCTACAGCATTCATCCGCTATCTTCGTAAGATGTTCTTTAGAGGCATCGATCATAGACATCAGAGATGAAAATGACAAGGTTGCATTTTGAAGCTGCTTACTCAAGTGAGACAACGCACTTAGTAATGCATCCATAACACAAAGTGTGATAACAAAGCTTTTGTTGGTTATTTCGCTTAAAATTCCTCCCGCAAGTGACGCAAAATCAACCCCTTCTTTGTGAATATCCTCAAGAGCCAACAAAATTCCCGAGAAGCACCTTTTCACTGCATTCACAATTCTATAGTGACTCAGCCACCGTACTTCAATGCATTCAGGTACTTTTAATATAGGATCGTTTATGATTAGACGCACCATCGAAACTAAACGCTATGAGATTTTCGTATTTCAAATTGTGATTTTTCATTTCAGTGTCTATAGCATTAGCAATGGTATCGGCTTTGCAATCAGGTATGGTCAACAGCGCCAAAAATGTTTCAACCGGAGCACTGTCCTCTACATATCGCAAACACATGCTAAGGGCCATTTTATTATTTATTGATGTACTTTCATCAGCCATTATCGAAAACTTTTTATCTCTGATTTTTTGAGTCACTTTAGAACGTAAGACTTCACCAACACAACTCAACGATTCGGAAGCAGTGTTCTTACTGCAGTAGTTAGAGCGTTCACTTTGTTCATTTTTCCACGTTTCTAGTTCTGGACTACACTGTACAAGCAAATTATTCATTAGTGCCTCATATTTTGTTGTATGTGGCACTTCTTCTTTAACCAAGAAGTACAATCCACGAACAAGCATTCCCAGCGATTGGCGGTTTCGATCCTTTTCGGCTTCACTTTGACGAAGAACTTGAGAGTATACAGGGTTATTTTTTACTTGCATTCGCAGCCTGTCCATCTCAAGGCTTGCAATGTTCGCTTTTGAATGATTATGCTTTTCCAGTTTTCCGTCTTTTCCTAATGCATTTTTATATGCTGTGAATGGATGAGTCACAAAAACACCTCCCGTTTTCTGCTGCACATTAGGGTCATTCTTCATATATCGCTCACAATATTTACAAAAGGCACCTCCACGTACTTTGTCCTCGTACAGCCACTCATACTGTTGTTCCCACTGTTTATTATACAAACGCTTCTTCTCAACAGAACAAAGGTTTTGCTAATTTATATTTGCCCTATCATCTGAACACTTTGAAATACATTTCGACTGCTCAACATCAATACTTACATCCTTCTCTTGTTCTAGTCCGTTTGCATTTCCCTTACACTTACTTTTATCTGGCGTATTATCACTTAGACTTGTACAGTCAGTCGACAAGGAATTCGATGGGCCAGGGTCCACAGATATTTCAAGCTTAATGTCCAACTTTTTTTCCTTTATAACAAAATTCAAGATAGATGTTTGACTTTCGTTTTCCCTTTTCTTGTTAGAAGACATACTGAACAAATCACTCACCTGTAAACAAGACACACTAATTGAAAGCACAAAACTATAATCGCCAATATTAACCTAATCAGAATAACTTACATGTGTTATTCGTTTCAGCTATACGTGCAACACGACGTTCAATTGTTACTCTTCCGTTCAAGGTTGGCAGTTACAGACACAAGATACCACCTAATTGCTAAATATGAAAAAGAAAACAACTATCGGCACGAGCTTTAGAACACCTTGGTAAAGTAGCAAGATTAAAACCGTTTGTTTATCTGTTTATTGTTTTCTGAAAATATTTATTTCCCACTGCTGGTACTATTCTATTTATTATATTATAGATGTATTACTTTAGTCTCTCCGGGGGGGCACTCTCGGAGCTCCGGGGGGGCAGTGTCTCCCCAAAAACATGTCTGGAAGAAACACTGATTATGATCTTCATGGCATAATTATGGTGTGACCACTAAAGAATAAGGTTCTTTATCTAAGATGATAGTGTGCTTTTATCGTGGGAAAACAGTGGCCAGTTGGGGTAATGGTGGTTGGGAGGATTGAGAATTCGGGGCAACATAATATACCAGCCGCCGGGGCCAACTTGTAGCCAGTCCGAAACTGTGTGGGACGTATAGCTGGAAAATGTCATGTAACATTTTTTCTATATCATTAGAGCAACGACGTCGGTTGAGTAAGTAATATACTGCACGTATATATGACCCATTCAGAGCAAGCGAAATTGTCTCAAATAACCAAGTTATGAGAAATTGAGATAAGTTTGTGTGGTTGGATCAAGCGCATGGAGACGTTGTCACTTCGTTTTCTTTTTATTTTGTAAGCGTTATTTACTATATCAAGACATGATTCATTTAGACTCTGGAAGGAGGTTCAAGTGGAGATCTGAAAGACAAAAGACATTCAAACTGACCAAAGGTGACTATTCCGTTTTACATTGAACGCAAAATATAATAAGGATACAACACAGAAAAGAATATTCAGATACCATATATTAAGTTATGTATAAATTTATTGACATGATCTACGTATATACAGAGTTTGTCTGTAAAGTATAGAGACTGTCTCTGCACGGTGCTCCAGTCAACAGCAGCGTGCTCCCCGGCGGTGGGATATGTGATGGGGGGTCTAAGCTAAGCAACACGCCGGCGACAGTCGCATAAGAGCTCTGACGTAGTGAGGATCACGCGTGGCGCTAAAGCTGTTATTTAATTTTTGCCACGGCAGAGAACGTGAGGAAAACGTTCGAACTCGGAGGGATCGCCGCCTGGTGCGTTGCTTAGCTGAGATCCTTTCTCCTTGGAGATCGCTGCTGGCTACTACAGTGTCAAGCGGCTACTAATCTCATTACTTTACAGAACCAACCCTGCATAAGAAAGTGGGGAAATCTGTCTTTGGAACATGTAAAATTTGAAACATCTTTTTTCCTTTTTGTGAAACATGTTAAACTATACACGAAAGAATCATTAGTTTCTTCCTTACCTTTTAACGTGATTGACGTAGGACGGCGAATTGTTATCTCCTATAACCGTGTCTATTTCTTTCTGGACCTTTTCCTGAACTTCGGGATGCAGCACCATATATAAGATAAAGAGACTTAACGTGTTACTAGCTGTGTCCAAGCCAGCAAGGAGCATATCTGTTATTATGTCGTTACAAGTTGCCTCTGTAAATATAAACATTAAGAGGGAAAGTAACTGTAACAGTGAGAAATTGTGTGGTGTGAACACTACATTTTATGTAAATTTATGAGGAGTAAGAGAAAGCACTGGCAACAATGTGATCACATTGTAAATGAAGACACGATTGTGTAGCTGTTACTAGCACACATAGTAAAAAGCTATTCATAGCAATCAGGGCTGCTCGTGTAATATTTGGATGCATACGAAGACATAGTAGTTAAATTTCGGTGTGAAATTATACTACCATAATCATGTTTCCGAAATTGGAGCAACGTTACATACAGATTAAGTTGTCCTGGGGCAGAAACTATAGACAGTTTCTTGTAGGTCTCCTGGAAATCTATGATAATGAAATATTTTTATTTCAGACTTACCTACCGCTCAGATGCAGCATTCCGACAAAGTCGTAAAACAGAGGAGGATTCACCACGTGCAGAAATCCTGTACACAAGCCCTGTACTTGGAGTTGGTTTTCCGGCGAATCAGGGCTGGATAGCAAGGGAGTTAATTACATTGGTATGTGTTTTATGTGTTATATTACGTGCTAGAAGTCTCAAAATCAAATTGTGTTCATCACCCTAAACTTTTACAAGTGACTGTTTAGGGCATTATAAAGTGGGAGCACAAGCGCTTCTGGATCGAATCATCACCATGGACGAAACCCTGGCGCAGTTGTACGATCCTGAATTGAAACATTTTAATGAATTACCTCACTCTTTTTCTCCAGGCAAATTTCCAAAAATTCCTCCAAAATGCCTTAAAGCTTAAAGTAATTCTTATAGTGGTGTGTAATGCGTATCATGTGAACACATTCCATCTTGCGGGTTCTCCTAACCGCACAGTAAATGTCGCGTTCTACCAGAGGTTCTAATTACATCATCTTAATCCTGCTTTGCTCACGAAGGGACAATAGTTCCATGCACATCCTATTATTATCGTGTAGGGCAATATCCATAGTCACAATTCTACGCTTTGGAATACAAGGCCCCTGAGCAGCCCTGCACTCAACAAATATGATCCCTGTGACTTTGACCTTTTCACTAACTGAAGGAAGTACTTAAAATACATTTTGTTATCAAAGACGACATTTCCTATAAGCTAGAGGACCTTATCCTGAAAATCGATAAAAATTGTACTTTTGCTGAGAGACAGGAACTTCCAGGAGTATAAAAATTTAGCCATAAATATGACTGGGTTTGACAGTGATTCCATGCACATATTTGTAAGATCTGGAAACAATGCATGTTTTCCGTATGGGTAGATTATCGTGACTTTTTTCTAATCGTCGTAGTTATGGATTTGTATTAAATCATTCTTCATTTGATTTGATTGGTTGAATTACAGCGCCTGCTGTGGAACAATAATTCAGAAATGAAGTATTTTATTTATCTCCTAAACTTAAAATGTTAAAAACACTAATGTTGGATTGCAAGTAATTTGTGATGAATAGATTGGCGGATAATTAAAGAAACATGTGTGTAGATAGTGAAAGACACACGCAAACGATTTGCCTTTATTATCATCTGTTACCCTTTACCCAGAGTGTCAGTATCTTGGACTCTGGGATAAGAAGCAAACTTTTTCCCGGTACTGTCTTTCAAGCAATACGGTACTTCTAATGGCGTTAGACGTACACCGAGTATTACTGGACCCACTGGGTAATGTATGATGGACTGCTGTCATAGTCAAGTACGAACTTCCGGAGTTCGGGAGAAGGACCACTTCCAGTACTCTCCTTCCATATCAAAAAATATTAGTTGGCACAGGTTCGTCATCATTTCGAGATCCGGCTGGAGCTTATATTTCCCGGTAGGTTGTCGTGAGCCGTTTTTCCCTACACCCATAATACACAGCAGTATTACGAAGAGAGAGTAGCGTGCTGGCACACACTCACAAGGAACGGACATGAACGTGTCATCCGGACATCTGAATCAAACATAGTCCATTCGATAAATATAAGAATGTTATGTTCATGCACAAAAATAGGAGCGTTGCTTTTCCCTCATACCCATTCTGTCTATCAATACAAAACTTGGTACACACACTTCTTATCCCCTTTACTGTTTCTCGCGATATATTTGGATTGAGTGCTTTTACCCAGACCACTCCACAGGGGTCCAAAGTTGATGGGAGAGCTTTTTGGAGGGAGTTTTCCCGACATTCTCCCAACTTTCTTTGTTCAGGTTATGGTCTCCATCACATAGGACATCTCGAAAGCTTGTTTCATGCTGAAGTAAATCAACTATAAACCATTGCTTTTAATGAACAGTGTTAATGCAATAGCTATTTCACTACAAGTTCACGATTGTCTTTATACTAACAGAGTTAATGGGCCCCAAGGACTTAGTCTGTTGTCCATGACACCTAATGGTTTGTGCATGAAGACATCTTTGTTACGTTTATCGAATGTACTAGGTTTGATTCGGATGTCTGGATGACACGTTGATGTCCGTTCCTTGTGAGTTCGTTCTCCCCTCCGTATAATTAGAACAAACACAATACATCTGTTTCATATTGGTCATGGAGAATTAACTCCTCCCTTATCCGTAACTCTCCATTGTGTTTATTCTCATATTTTTCACTGGGAGACTTATTTATTTTATAAACTTATACTATTAATGAATCACACAGTTACGCAAAATGTGACACGTGTTTGAATTATTATTGGAACACTCTGAAGATTTTTTCTTTTTTATACTTTTTGAGTAAAAAAATAGATAAGTACAATGTTCAAAGTTGCACTTTCGAGCTCTAGTTCTCTTTTAAGTAATGCTGGTTTTTAATGTCATACCTTCAAAGCAAATAGATGATACTTCTGGCTTACAATTAGGTCATTAACGCTTGTCTGTTTCAATGTACAGTATAATTAAATGACAATTTCCTTATGTATTATCTAATGTATTCTCTTTTCTATATGATCTGCGAAAATAACTCAATTCTAACTATTCGATTCTTTTTAGTCTACAACATTTAATTTCGTACTATTCTATATGCATACCTGTTAACGTTGAGTCTTCCTTCTCCATTTCATACAAGAAGCAGTCTATCAAGTGTCGTAAATTATTACTATTGTAACTTTTTCTGTGTGTTTCAAACATATTCTGCAGTTGGGAAGAGAAGAAATGTTTTTGTTAAATTATATTGAAAGTAACTGCAGTAAAGTATCCAAACTTAAAACTAGCTGAATTTGCATACAATGGGAGATGCAATATACGCTCCAAACTTTGCTTAGTTGTATATACTTCTGATCTATTTGCATTGTTAAAACGGCGAAAGTGGGAAAATTTGTACATAAAATAACCACTTTAAAACAACCAGTTAAACTATACCTTCCAAACGTGTAGATATCCCTGGAGTACACAGACAAAGAAAGCTTACGTGAATACACAGGTGGGGTGCCAGAGCACCCCATATAATTAAACGCTACTAAAATTATAATACACGAACTTAAATATATTTATTTTACTTTATCAGTTACAAGAATACACAATAGGAGTTTGCATGTTTTTTTGAACAGACACTGCTATTCCTTACTGCACGAAATACAGACTTCCTTTATGTGCTCAGCACAAACAGCCTCTTTGCATCTGAAACAAAAAGATTTAGTTTTTCTGTCCTTATTCCTAGGGCACATTCAACATCGTGCTTGCTCTGGAAGACTAGATGTTGAATGAATTACAGGTGACAGTTCTTTTTAAATTCCAAGGATATTTCTGATAACAGACAAATTAGTCGGAAGATTCTTCTTTAGACGCTCCAGCATGTATTGTCTAGCTAACTGCAACCCAAGTTTTTTTTTAGAAACTCCGAACGGATGGCTGAGAATTGCATTTGTGACAATTGTTTCCTAATATAGAGGCTCCCCTTATAGCTGGATCATTTTCGATGTTACCCTCAGTGTCACTCGTGTCTCTTCCACTAATTTCATAATCGACTTCCGATTAGACTTCAATATTGTCATCGGACTCACAGAAATCACCTTCAGAATCATAATCATCTTCTAATGTGTTCAGTACAAAGTCTGTAAACTTGCTTGAACCTGCACACACTTTCGCCATCATGCAATTAAACAAATATGCACGCAAATTATCTAAAACGAATTCCGTCAAAATTTGAAGTAAATACACAGGTGGGGTGCTGGAGAACCCCACCCGTTGAATATATTTTCTTCTAAAACGAGACAATTTGTTTCATACCCACCACCGTGAATGTCATGCTCCAAAATGAGAATACACGGAAGCACCAACCAATGTGCCTGAGAACAGAACCACAATGCCGATTAGTATAACGTCTGGGGTGCTCCAGCACCCCTCTGTGTATTCCAGGGATATATATAGAAGAAATTAATAAATTGAAGCTATATTTAAAAAAAAAAACTTTTGGACATGGCTTATAACTATATATTACAGTTTTGTGAAGATATATCAATAACATTCAAACTAAGTCATACTTTGTTGAATTGTTATAAAAAATCACTTTTTTGCTTCCATACATTGTTTCTGAATCATTTAAATAACTCAAAGATAAAACTCAAAATATAAATTTTAAAAGCTCAGTAACGGTGCTTCAGAACCGCAGTTTGTTTCAACTTTTAATGTATGGAGAAGGGAAGTTTTGAAGGTGCATACCATGTCTTTTGAACTACCGAAACTTACAGGGTGAGAAAATATTTCCGAGAGTTTGTTCCTTAACAAGGAACATTTATGAGGATACTCCTAAATAAATTTATTTGTAGACGTCGAAATTTAAGGAAAAAAAAGATAACACAATTCAGATGTCACAGAGTATTCTTTGAATTGATAATTGAACAAGTTTCAGGTACAAAAAACTTTCAGAGACCGGTCCTCAAACTATATTTTAATTGTAATTTGATCATGCTACTCTTAAAAGCTTATTATTAATTTTAGAGGTTATTAGGTCAATTAAAGTACTTTGTATACAAATTATTTGTTTGCATACAAAGTAGTTTAATTGACCTAATAACCTCTAAATTTAATAATAATATCTTAAAAGCAGCAAGGAAAATAGACCTACTTTTAGAGGAACCTTATATTCAGGAGTTCTTATGTGAATTTAATGCTATTCAGATTAGTTTAGAAAGTTCACTAAAATATTCTTTTAATAGTGTATAAACATTTAAAGTGGATATAGATACTTTTATAGGTATACCTTAATTACCATTATATATCTACATGGCTTATATGTTGTAAATTTAGTTATATTTAACCAACAAGTATTAATGTCATTATTAACACTATCAGTAGTTCGAGTATAGTTTTATTCAACAATTATTAACACCACTACTATTTCGGTTTTTATTACACTATCACCCAAAAAGAAATGGTGGGAGGCTTGAACATCGTTACAGTCCGAGACTTTCAGAAGTCATTCATTGACTTACAGGGGAAGGTCGCGGGATGTCACTCTGACTTCATATCGATACTATGATAATTAGACTCCTTTTTACATATAAAAACATTAGACAGTCGGAGAAATCCACGATCGCAAACGTGCTCGAATTTGAGCGAAAAAAGTTCAAAATTGAACAGGTTTTGCGAAAAATTTGAGGTAACCATTTTTTTTTTAAAAAAAATAGGCGTTTTATTTTTAGAATCAGAGTGCACAATAGAATGATTAGGTCAAAACGTACGCATTTTGCAAGGTATGGGTATTTATTGTGGAGGAGGCAAAGGATAGTGGCATCCTATGACTTCCAAATTGCCACCCATTCCGTACACAGGGTCATTAAACTGTTAAAAATGTATTTGTTACTACTATTCGACTATATTCTCATTCAAATATTATTTTGCTATGTGCCCACCTTCAAATTGAAGAATGGCATTTGTCTCCAAGACGCTTTATCAGGTGTGCTAAATTCAATGAACAACTCCTTGGTATTTAATATATATATATATATATATATATATATATATATATATATATATATATATATATATATATATATATATAAAGAGAGAAATAGTCGAACAAAAGTATAATAGCTAACTAACCTAGTAATATAAGAAGTATCACAGAAAAATGCATTGAAAAATCGGCACATAGTAGAATATGTTACTGTATAGAAATTTTTAACTTTAAACAGTTGGCTCATTACAATCAATTTCATAAAACATATTCATAAATAAAGAAAGGTTGTATTGAAAAAAAATACTACTACATCAGTCTTGGTTAGATGAAAAATTTCATAATCTTCAGAAATATTGAACAATTTGTTTAATAGTTATGGTTCTAAAGAAATATTGTATTTTAGACTGTTCTGTGGTTCTGAAGAACGATGTATAAGCATACAAAACGAAAATAATAATAAAAGCATTTACGTTACAAGAACTGTTACATTGTTTGTAGATACAGTCACACGTTGGTGCTAGTAATCTACTATTCCATACTTAATAGCATGCACGGAGAGCATGCGTTCGGTCTCTTTAATGGTCGGGTGCCGCCAAACAAGTCACCCCGCCTGTAGTTGCCCGTGACTGGACCTGAGTCCTCGTGCAAAAGGTGCACCGCCAGGATTTGTACCCTAATCCTGACTCGCCTAAGTCCTGAGTGCTTACCAGTTGACATACTGGTGGAAGCGATCCTGCTAATGGGTCAGGCTGTACCTTACTCTGCAGGCATGGTGCCCGAGCTGTTCAAGGCAAGCTCACCGTTACCTAGGTTCCTGGGATTAGCTCCCATATCCTACCGAATCCTACGGTATGACTACAGCTCGGCAGAGTCCAACCCAATCCAGGAAACTCAGGTAATGCCCGAGAGGACTCGCGTCCCGACCCTGCCTACCTCTATCGTTCAACTGGCAACCACCTTCGCGTGTAGAGGTACCACGCACACGTCGAGATACTTTTCATGTCATCCCGGATCCAATGGTACGTTTTGAGTTTGGTTCCGGTCCATATCCTACAAAGTTTCTTCCCTGGCATAGGTTCAGAGTTGTTACCCAGATTCGTGTGTTTGGCCAATCCCCTACATCCGGTCAGTCCCTTTGCAGGCACTAATCCGACACTCGCCTTCCTGTAGGATCGTCCAAGCAATAGGAGACTACCTCTCTTTAGCGTGATGAGGTACCACGAACACGTTGAGATACTCGGTATCTCTTCTCAGACCTAATAGCACGTGTAAGTTGCCATTTGGGAGAAGGGCAGTTGCCACTGCTCTTTCCCGATAGGGCCGTCCAAAGGAGCTACAGTCACAGGACAGTGTCAAGCTTGAAAAGGAAACTCTAAAAAGCGAGTTATTTGAGTGATACTATATAGACATTACAGTCGAATAGACGTGGCCTATACACTTTATCACCCTAACGACCCGATGCATACGTTTTGACCTCGCCACTATGTTGGATATCCAAGAAAACCTTCCAAAATCAAACATGAAGCTTCTATCTAAGAAAAATGGTTACTTCAAACTTTTTGGAAAATCGGTTCAAATTTAAACTTTTAATGCTCATAATTCAAACACGGTAGTGATCGATGATTTCTCCGGTTGCCTATTTCATATGTTAAAAGGAGTTGAATGATCATAGTATGGATATGAAGTCAGAGTGACACCCTGCAAAATTCCTTAGTGGATCATGTAAAGGTGTGAACGGGGAAAGGTAGCTTCTGCCTTGAATAAACCTAAGTAATTTGATTGTCCTTGCTAATCGTTTATGTTTTACAGACGCATTTGCATTATGTATTTTCAAAAAAAAAAAAAAAACAGTTCAAAGTTATAGCGAACAATACCTGGATATACTTTCCAAAACACTGCTTCATCCTAATTTGATGATTATATCCTGTAAACTCTGGAGCAATAAATCGAAGTGCTGGACATGCATTTAAAATCCCTCCAGATTTTATGACTGTAATTTCCAATGCTTCAAAAGCATATATCAATTCATGTAGCAATGGGTCATCGTAATTAAAGGTATGCCCTGCAATGAATCCCCACAGACAATTCATAACGGATGCGTGAAATGTGTGGTTCATTAGAACTCCCTTGGATCCACATTCTTCCTTCCTTTGTTGCAGCATTTCTGTTAAACGTACAGCTTCATGCATGATAATTGATTCCATAGAATTCTTTCCAAAACCTAAATTGTTCAACAACTTCATGCTTATCCTTCTATGTTCCAAACAGGATGATCCACTTGTGAATAGAATTCCTGAAATAAACGACCCATATTTATGATCATGAAATACCTAGCAACATTGCGGATTGTCAAATGAATAGAAAAAGTTATTTGATACACTTTTATAGTTTAAGAAAAACGGTAGAGTAGACAAGTACATTTATGTTTAAAATTTAACTCTAATTTTGAAAATAATATAGTGCCACGTTATTTCAAACTAAAATATATTTTTGTCTTGTTAGGATACTCTAATTTCAATTTACAAACAGGTTTATTATTATGCTTTGAAATCACGATACGCACAAATTAACAAAGATCACCTTCAATTACCACTAAATGCTTAACTTTTTCTAAAGTTGTAAATAAAAAGAATGTATAGGATGATCTGCCCACTGGCATAACATGAGAAACTTGGTGTCAATGTATACACGACTCCAAAAGTGCATTACCACCTGCAATTCTACTTTTCCTGCAATAGCAGACAACCCAAAAAGCTCGCCGCTTCGGTTGGTTGCGAATTCGAAAGGCGTTGCACCAAACCTCAATTTTGTAGCAAATATATCAGTGTGGCAAACTGCAAATAAGAGAATAAAACAAATTGTTAAGAATGACAACTTTACTATTGTGACGGAGTTGGATGACATCAAAAGTTACAAAATGATCTTACTTAAGCAGTTCAAACAAGATGAATGGCAAGAAACAGATATAAGAAAAAAACATTTTCTCCTTCCAACTCCGGAAGAAGAGTTTCATAAAAAAGAAAAAAATACATAATGTAAAGGTTTAATATAAAAGCCAATTCCAAAATTTTCAAAGCTGACACCCAAAAGGCAAGAATAACTGAACCAAAGAATGAAATTGTGCAGAGATATTGCTGACGTAAAATGAGGGAATACGAGTTTCGAATTTTAATGGAGAAAACGGTTAGGTGGGGCACGGAACCATCCAAACATTTGATCACGAAATATCAAACGTGCTAGTAACAGTATGTCAGATGTGTGTAAAGGACATGAAGAATAGCAGCGAAACTTTATGTATGGACAATACGCAAAAAATAAACGAATACAGTTTTTTTAATCTTCTCCGGAAAAACAGTTTTAGGGGCAAAAGGGCCAACCAAAAATTTTGAAAGTTGACGACCGAAAGGCGAATAAAAATGGATCTAAGTAAATTAAATTGTGCACAGATATTGTCGACGTAAAATGAGAGAATACGGGTTTCGTATATTCCTAAAAAAACGGTTGGTTGGGGAAAAGACCCGTCCAAAACTTTGATCACGAAATATCAAAAGTGTTAGTAACAATATATCAGATACGTATTAAGAACATGAAGATTGCAACAAAACTTTCCGTATGGACAGTGCGCAAAAAATAAACGAATACGGGTTTTTTATGTTCTGCCGAAACGCGGTTTTAGGGGGCAAAAGCCCCAACCCAAAATGTTGAAAGTTGACGCTCGATAGGCAAGAAGTGAACCGAAGTAATGAAATTGTGCACAGATATTGTAGACATAAAATGAGGATACGGGTTTCGTATTTTTCTGAAAAAAGGGTTGGGTGGGGTACGAACCCCTCCAAACCTTTGATCAAGGAATATCAAAAGTGCTACTAACATTATGTCAGATGTGTGTAAAGGACATGAAGAGTTGCAACGAAACTTTGTGTATGGATAATACGCAAAAAAATAACTAATACTGTTTTCTTATTTTCTGCGGCGAAACGGATAAGGGGCAAAAGCTCCTACCTGAAATTTTGAAAATTGACGCCCGAAAGGCAAAATGAAGTTAACCGAAGTGAATGAAATTCAACGCAGATATTACAGAGATAAAATGAGTTAATACGGGTTTCGTATTTTCCTGGAAAAAAAGTTAGGTGGGCCTCGGACCCCTCCAAACATTTGATCACGAATAATCAATAGTGCTAGAAACAGTATGTCAGATGTTTGTAAAGGATATAGAGAATTGTAACGACACTTTTTGTATGGACAATACGCAAAGAATAAACGAATACGGACTTTTATATTTTCTGCGTAAAAGCGGTATTAGGTTGCAAAAATCCCCACCCAAAATTTTTAAAGTTGACACCCGGCAACCAAGGAAAAAGTGAACCAAGTGGATTAAATTGTCCGCAGATATTGCTGACGTAAAACCTGGATACGGATTACGTATTTTCCGAGAAAAAAGGGTTGGCTGGTGCACGGACCCCTCCAAACTTTTATCACGAAATATTAAAGTGCTAGTAACAGGACGTTAGAATTGTGTGAAGGACATGAAGAATTGCAACGAAACTTTGTGAATGGACAATACGCAAATAATAAACAGATACGTTTTTTTATTTTCTGTAGAGAAACGGTTTTAGGTGGCAAAAGCTCCCACGCAATATTCCGAAACTTAACGTTCGAAAGGCAAATTAAAGTGAACCGAAGTGAATGAAATTCTGCACAGATATTGTATAACATCAAATTAGGGAATACGGGTTTCGTATTTTCCTCGAGAAAAAGGTTAGGTGGGCACGGACCCATCCAAACATTTGATTATGAAATTTCAAAAGGGCTAGTAACAGTTGTCAGATGTGTGTAAAGGACATGAAGAATTGCAGTATAGCTTTGCGTATGGACAATACGAAAAGAAATAAACGAATACGGGGTTTTTATGTTCTGCATAAGAACAGTTTTAGGTTTCAAAAGCCCCCACCCAAAATTTTGAAATTTGACGCCCGAATGGCAAGAAGAAATGAACCGAAGTGTATGAAATTGTCCACAGATACTGCAGACGTAAAATGAGGATATCAGTTTGGTGTTTTCCTGGAGAAAACGGTTGAGTGAGGCACCGACCCCTCCGAACCTTTGATCACGAAAAATCAAAAGTGCTAGTATCAGTATATCAGATGTGTGTAGAGGACATAAAGCATTGCAACATAACTTTGTGTATGAACAATAGGCAAAAATTAAGCGACATTTTAAAATTTTCGGGCCAGAAACGCTTTTTAGGGCAAAAACCCCCGACCAAAAGTTTGGAATTTGACCCCGGAAGGCAAAAAGAAGTGGACCGAAGTGAATGAAATGTGCAGAAATATTGTAGAGGTAAGATGATGGAATACGTGTTTCGTATTTTCCTCAAATAAAAAAAAACTGTTGAGTGGACCGATGCGTTGAGTGGCGCGAGGAGTAAACCGAAGCGAATTAAATTGTATGTAGATATTGGATATGTAAAATATTGCCTTTCGTGTTTCACAAGTGTCGTGTCTCCATCCGATTTCTTCAAATTAGACAAATCAACTACACGCACAAACAGTATAGCGTATTTTATAGTATTTCAGGAGCCACGTTTAACCCTTAAAATGTTTTTGCGCATAAAGAAAGAGACATGTCGATTTATTTCCAGTTTGCTCTGGTCTGCCAAATTTGAAGCAAAACTGATAGGGTCACTTCAGAAACAAGAAAGGGCTTATTTTACATAGTGTCTATATAATATCTACACAAAATCATTTCCTTCGGTCCACTCCTTCCTTCGCTATTACGGTATTACTAACTCCTTTTTCGGATGGGGCCTAGGCCCCAACACTGTTTTTCCGCAAAAATTAAAACATGATTCATTTATTGTTTTCCAAATAGTCCCAATACGAAGTTTCGTTGTAATTTTCCATATTCTTTAGGGACTTCTGACGTATGCGTATTTGTATCCTCGTCACCAAAAGTACCTTTACATCGCCCTGACGGGTATGTGACCGCGCGTTTCTCCAATTAAGGGATAGTTGTATAAGAATTTGTGATTAATTTTGAAGACTTTTTATTTTGACTAGGTAATTAACATAGATGTAGGGAGTAAAGACACAGATTTGAAGCATCAGTGCACTGTCATCTCTGTAAAGATTCGTATTCTCAGCTTTTCTATTTATTGTTTTATATGGTAAGTTAAACATCACAACATGTTTCACTGATATCGTAGATCGTATTGTTTTTTTTTAATCGTGTTTGTAACGTGTTGTCAAATCATTTATCTCCAGACATGATGTAGAAAGAAGAGAAAGAGATACATCTGTAATATATGTATATGTGATTTAGGAAATAAGTGTAGGAATTACGTAGTTAAAGGACACATAAGAGAGCGAAAAGGAGATATAGAAGTCTGAACTTTCAGAAACGTCCTAGATAGGTGAAAATATAGTTAAAAATTGCAAAAGATATAACGTAATTTATCTTTCTCTTATATTCTACTATACTTTTTTCACATCCAAACATCTCTATCCAGAATTACGAGATAAAAGTGAATAGAGAAACATTTCAGTGGCATATAATGTTAGTGTTGCAATGTTGCGCAACAACTGAATTGGCAGTGCTCTTTGTTTTGACCTTCTTCGACTTTTACCTTCTGTTAGGTATATATGCTGATCCTACATCTGGCAGGTTTCGAGGTTTCCTTTCCAGAACATATGACATTGATAAGCATTGTTTCGCCTCATGTGGACGTATATTGTGTTCATCGTGCATTGCGTAACAACTAAGATGGATGATTTGAAATTTAGTTTTTTTCTTTGACGTACATCTGTGTATGTTGATGTATGAATATGTGGCATTCGGAATTCATATACCAGTACCTCTTTTGTATCAACTGTTTTGGTTTTTAATTATTAGATTTAATTTTATTGTGTGTGTTTTAATTCTGTAAATAACCTACAAATTCTGAATGAATTGCATACCGTGACTTCTGTAAATAACTCACAAGAAACATTGACCAGCTTACAACTGAGGAAAAACTTGCAATTAAGGCTTAGACAAAACAAGCAAAGGATAATTCAGGAGAGTGTTCGAAAAAATCCAGTTTGAATTTACAGGATGTTTTATGGCAGTAATGTTGTTTGCACTAGATACATTTAAATTTTCCTGGATAAACTGTGAATAAAGTGGACATTTGTTATAACGCTAATCTCTAATACGAACTCTCTTAGTCAACGCTGAAGAGAAATTCGGATCACTGTCAGGGACTGAGTTTGCTAGAATGAATCGTTCGCAATAATCCAGAAAAATATTTAGTGAATCTACAAAGCTTCTGAAATTAATATTAACTGTACCTATGGCGTCAGCAAAAGACGAAAAGTATTTTTCTACATGAAAAAGAATTGACACTTTCAAGGAATTGAATGTTCCAAGAAAGGTTATCACCATTGGTTATGCTTTCCATCGAAAAAGACCTGACTATGAGAATACCAGAGTTCAACCAGCATGTATTAGACAGATCAATCAGCATGTATTAGACAGATCTCCAATCAAAGAGAGGAGAATGAACTTACTAATTAATTACGGTGATTAATCGGATAAAATGTTCTGCATTCTTTATTTTTTAAAAACAGAATTTTATTTAATTTCACATGTCACATAGGATTTGCATCTAAAGTTATGCTGATTAGTCAATGAGTCCGCATTGTATTTTCTGTCTCTTATCGCTCGTATTGCAACACCCGAAACCACAATCCACCGGTCGCCACTGAAACATTTCCACCTGAAGGACTAAATCAGAAAAAATCTTTTGACTCGGACTAGTTTCGAACTCACCATCCTTGAACGCATGAGTCAACGCTCTACCGATTGAACTAACAACTCCTTTTGTAAAATACTCATTTCTACAACTACCCGTTGATTAATGGTGTGTATTAACCAAGTTGGCCGACATAATTGCTTCATATAGCTATTGCTATAATAATAATAATAATAATAATAATAATAATAATAATAATAATAATAATAATAATAATAATAATAATAATAATAGGAAGAAGAAGAAGAACATAATTTTACACGGCGCATTTGTTAAAAGTTTGTCTTGCGGAGTAAATCCTAAGATGAGATTTTAATAAATATAAATGTAACCGTGGTTTATCCGTGCGTATTGCTCAAACTGTGCAACTCACTACCATAGTCCCATAGGGGTTGTGCGCGTATGGTACAGTAGCCGTGCATCCTCCAACCATAAAGTAAATTTCGGTTTGAACCTATGCGTGTGCTAAGGGGAAGGAGAGGATTCAAAGAGAGAAAAGTGGTTTAGAAATTATAGAAAAGTAGAATATCTCACGAGGTAAGGTGATATGGCTACGAGTCTATATAGGACATGGCACGCCCACGAACTTTTTAACCTGGAGCTTGAATATATAAGAGCTTCACCAGTAGCAGAATGCCAGGATTTGGAGGGAAAAGTATTACTATCTTAGACCATCACTGAGAGAAACAACCACGAGATAAATCTACAGAAATTCCATTCACGTTGAGTTCTAAGAGAGAGAAATTAATGCAAAGAAAACGAAAATAATAATACGCATCATGCAAAGACCGAAAAATTATAGAAAGTTAAAATAAGAAAAAAGGAAAGAGGGAAAGGAAAGAGCAAAAGACATGGGGATAAATTAAATTTTAACACGCAGTCTGCGTCTTTCCCCCTTCCCCCTCTACCTGTCTTAGTTTTTCTCCCTTCATAGGATGAGTCTCTTTTAGCATCGAACGCGAACATCATTTATAGTGTTTAATTCCTTAAAAGAAAATGTAATTCAGTCTAGGGTGCGACTCGAGCACAGAATTTTTGGAACAACAGTTACACACGCTACCCGTTTATAAATCAGTTATTACATGCGCTGTTATCAAACGTGTTAAACCAGTCATTGTCGGTGAGCCATTACACACGCTGTTTGTCCGCCACAAAGTTCACTTGGCGGGGTCTGGGATCGAACCTTTGACCCCAAGCACCAGAGGTCAACGCTCTACCACTGAGCCACCGCGGCTCCAGCTGTATTTAGAAGCTAACGCCTTTGAAAGAATCACCATTCATCTCAGCGATCGTGAAAACTAGGAATTTGACACTAATATTGGTCATTTTTGATTATTTTTACGTGTTTCGGTACCCCCACCCCCAGGTGATCCCGGCCAGCATACAATGGTAGCCGATTTTGCGTCATTGCTAATGGAAGTGTCACCATTGATTTCAGCGACCGTGAAAACTGTGGATTTGACACAAATATCGGCCATTTTCCAATATCATTACATATCGCGGTAAATGAACCCCTCCCCTGAGAACCTTGGTTCGAATTTTAAAAAAACGCTTCATTCTAGTCTGGGGCCTGGTCAAAACTATCCGTGATCAAAATTTAGTAACTTTATGTCAACTCGTCTGATCCTTAGGACGCGCACAGATAAACACACAAGCAAACTCGTGCTTCATACACACAACACATAGAACAAACAGCGTTCTTTTGCATAGAACGTTGCTATGTTGCTTCAACCCACTTAAGCCTTCAACTAAGTGCCGGAGGGCATTAGTCTTTATACATTAACACGTCTGTTGAAATTGCCTCTTCTATCGAAGTAATGGGTCGTGTGTACTCTTAGTATTAGCTATTTTGTTGTTATTGACCATGAAGGAACAACAAATGGTTTTTCATGAAATCACAAGTCGCTTTGGTCCGTGAAGTTGATATACAGTAGAAATGACCTATGCATTACATTACTCACCCGTTGTGAAATAGAAAGATTATGTTGGTTTTATCTGAACTCCCACAAAACTGTTATAGCAAGATGCCTTTTGACAACTACTTCCAATCTGGATTAAATTTCACGGCTAACTTTTTGAATTATAGACAAGAGTATCATTGATATGTTAGTGTTAATAATAATTATGGGACAAATGACCGGTTTTAAACAACCAAACTATGTTGTGCATAGAAGTAGGAAAAGTTCAAGAGCCCTGCAAACCCAGGCCCAAAGACCTGCTTCTGCCCGGTCTGGATAGATCTGTATTTAGTGCCCGTCTCGACCTGATCCGGCCCGGCCCGGCCCAAATCTCGAGCCGGGCTCTAAACGGGCCGGGCGTAACCGGCCTGGGAACAACCAAGTTGATAACTCAAGTCAATCCTTCAATATGCAATGGGAAATGAGAAATGTGTCGTCATAATATTGCAATGTCTATTTGTCCTTCTCGAATAGGAAAATCGTGTGAAAGGTTACCCAAGGTTTTCTTTCTATGTCCCTATTCTGTCTGTCTATTTGTTATCTGCGCTTGCTCTGTCCAGCCATGTTTATTATACAATAATATAGCTTATGGACGTAAAAGTCTTATACTACACTCATTAGTGCATTACGAGTAACAGAGAAGATATGTAAAACTGCTACACCGTATGTGATACTAATACCACAACTAATACAACTGATACTACTATTACTATTACGATTACGAATGCTAGTGTTAATTCCGCTATTGCTGCCACTGCTACTACTATTACTACTACCACTACTCCTACTACTCATTACTATACTAATACGGCAGCCAATACCACTAATGTTATTGCTAGTAATACGAAAACAAAACAATGAAAATGAAATCTTTGAGTTTTATATCCCTCAGTTATGCCGGCTAGGCTAAAGGAGGCGGTGATGATGAGAAATAAATGAAATGGTGGAATGAATAAAGTGGGAGGAAACGGTAGAACGCCGAGAAACCCCCCACACGGTGATTGTCCACCACAAAGTTCACTTGGCGAGAGCTGGCATCGAACCAGGGACCCCATCCACTAGAGATGCACGTTCAACCACTGAGCCACCATTCCAGGAACACCTAATCGACCCTGGCATCTTGGTGATTTATTTGATCATTATGTTTTGTTATATTTGTAGTATCATACTATAAACAATACAGGAAGATGTAACACTATTTGGTATTTGCCTTGTTAATTGAACATTACTACAAATTGTACTGATCTTATGAACACGCCAGTTCACGGTTTTGGCCTCCGTGGTCTTATGGTAGCGTACGAAATTCTACTTAGTAGGTCAAGTACTTGACTTTATTATACGTTCTTTAGGTAACTACGGCTCAGGCCGTATGGATGATGATGGGATGAATTGGTGGAATGAAAACTGTGGGAGGAAGCGGGACCACCCCGGAAACTCCCAAGTACACGATGTTTGTCCACCAAAAAGCTCCCATAGCACAAGCAGTGATTGATCCGACTACCTCTAGCACCTGATGTGAGTGTTTTTCCTACTGAGCCACCGTTGCCCCTAGTAGATCAAGCATCGGGTCACATTCTATGCAGACCGGCCATAGTAGGTAGCATTTCTCCGTTTTCTTCTGTACTTAGAAGGTAATTCGGTATCACCAGATATGTCAACTCTGACGCGAAGTCGTAGCAGTTGTAGTAGTATTACCAGTGGTCCTAGTAGTAATAGTAGAAGTAGTAGTAGTAGAAGTAGTAATAGTGGTAGTATTACAGTACTTTGCAGTCTTGAATAAAGAGTCAGCTTCCCAAACACATTACGATTAGCATAGGCAGACAGTAAGACCGTACGAACACGGCAAAGCCAGGGGTAGTGGAGGACATTTAAAAAAAAAGACTGACAAGATTAGTTTCCGATCCGTCTTTCAGAGTGGCCGGGCTCGGTTCGTACCTGTAGCATTTGTGCTCGGCCCGGAATGTGTCCGATCCGATTCGTCCCGGAATATGCCTGGCCCGGTTCGGCCCGGTTAGGGTCCGGTCCAGTTTGATATTACTTGAAACGGGCAGCTATTCAGTGTCCAAAGAATAGATTTTATTTCCTTCGTTAACCTTCTACTCAAACCGGAATTAGTTCAAATTAGCCATTTCCGGTTTGAACGTTTGTCAATATATAAAGAAAATCATAACGGATGTTGAGAAGGGGTTTCTGCAAACGATTTAGAGTCTAAAGACGACATGTGACTATTTACAATACTCCAATAAATTCGGCTGTAGTTAGAATTTACTATAACTCTTGTTTTAATAACGATTTCAACGTTTATCGCTATAGAACGAAAACCGCAGCATATAGCGAGAAGCAGTTTGAAGCAAACAATTCAGCCTCTCAACAAACATATCGTTACTATCCATATAACTCTACCAAAGCTGGTAATTGTTCAAATTTACTAGTATTTTCGGTTCCAATACTGATTTCCGTAGAGCAAAAATGTTAAAAGGTATTAAAAAGTAGCTTTATGCAATCGATTCATCGTCTCAAGAATAGCCTCCTCCTCCTCCGTGGGAGCTTTGATCAAAGCAGCATTTGTTAAAATTAGCCATATTCTGTTTGAACCTTCCTCGCCATAGAACGAAAACAGTAATAGATAGCGAGAACATCTTTGTCCAAACGATTTAGCGTCTCAAGGCAATTTACCATAATTATTGTCAACACCCTACCGGAACAGGAAGTGGTTCAAATTGACTATTACTTCCTATTTCAATTTTTTTCCGTAGATCAAAACAATAGGAGATATCAGGATACGGCTCTTTTTACGATCAACAGGAAGTGTAATATCGATTCTATGATGGAGCTTTGGCGTGGGAGGCCTGGGTTCGATTCCCGGCGGGAGCTCATGTAGTTCGGATTCCACGTTAATGAGTAGTTCCACGTCTCATATAGCCTCGCTGCTGAACGGGACGTTAAACTCAAAATCAAGTCAAGTCTATGCTGGAGCTCAGGAAATCAGCACTTATAATTACTTTACTGTTAGGATACAGCTGAGTTGATTCACTATGTTCTATGTTATCAAATGAAGTATAAATATTACATTGAAGTTTTCCAGACAAGATTATTGGCGTGGACAGCAAACTGTATAGCAAACAGAAATATAGAAAGTGAAGGGTTAACTTTAAAAGGTCCGCTCCAGTTGAAGTGCTTATACAGACACAGCCTGTTATGGCCTCCGGCTGTTAATAAAAGGATTAACTAGCTGAAACTCGCTAGTATAGTAGCAACGTTCGATGTCAAACAACCATGTGCTGTGTAGGATGTGCTAGGGGTTGTTCTGTCCATGCGAGCCGACTACGTGGGTGCTCCGTGGCTTCAGCACTCACACAAATAATTTTGTCTGGGCGCTGCAGGCAAGTTTTTTAGGTTCATAGAAACATAATAAAATAAATATTTCTCACTTGCCACTATCAAAAAGTAAACAATTAAAACATCGAAATGGAAGTTAAAATTTCTAACCTCTAAAGCATAATTGTTTGTTTCAAGTTTGTTTGTGCAAAGGCAGCCAAGAAACACACTAAGTTAGTCACTTTATACTTTATGTTCAGAACAAAATCCTTGCTATTTCTTTCTGCAATAACATTAAAATTATTTTCTTTTATGATGATTTTTATAATTTGTATGAATGTAGTATTTTCTTTTAGTAACGTGTTGATAATATCACTGCTTCTTGCACTCATTCTGCATAATGTAAGTTGTTGAAAACATACATTAAATATCACGATTGTATATGTTGGGAATGTGCATTACAGTAATTAAACTTGAACACGGGTTTAAACCTGTTTCTTTACGTTTAAGTCAGCCGTGTTACCGACTGAGCTAGGACAGCCTCAACTTATTCTTATATTACCGATATATTTTACTTTATCACAGCATAGCACTTTATGAAAGTGTTCATAAAAGATTTTAACTGAAAAGAAATCAATAAAAGAAATCGAGACTCCCCTGAAAACATATAACTCGCCCCGCCATTGATATGCATCTACATACATTTTGGAAAGTCGGCGCCGTTGGTTTTATCTGTTGTGTTTGAAATCAGTGTTTCTTTCAGAAACTGTGTTCCCGGGAGGCACATTTCGTATTCCGGGGGACACTGTAGATATTATTATATTTATTATTATATTATACACGTATTATTTTGGTCTCTTCCGGGAGTACTCTCACAGCTCCGGGCGGGCAGTGCCCCCTAAAATCACTTAATCTAATAAAAATAAAATAAAAAGGTTTTTTTATGTGTATGTCTGTCTGTATGACAAGATTTGTGACTGTCTGGTCTCGAAAATGTGCTGTAAAAGTGATGTCTCGGCTCGAAAAATGTATATTTCACTATTGGAAGAGCCGTGTCTCGACTCGAATTTTGTCAGGAAAATTCTGTCCCGACTCGTCTCGTGCGCATCCCTATATGTATCTTTGTGCTGCCTGGAGACCAGACGAGAGGACCGAGAGTTACCAAATTTTGATCTCGGGTACCTTGCTCCAGGCTCCATATCAAGATGAGGCGCTCTTTTTTTAAAAAAAAAATCGAACCAGGGGGTTTCAGGAGACGTTTACAGGGACATGTAAAAGTAGTAGAAAATGACTGATATTAGTGTCGAATTCCTAGTTTTGGTGGTCTCTGAGATCAATGGTGAAACTCCGATTGCATTAACGTCCAAATTCACCCCATTTGGTTGCGGGTCGGCGTACCGGAGGGGATGGCCTGACATGTAAAAATAATCCAAACTGACCGATATTAATGTCAAATCCATAGTTTTTGCACTCGCTGAAATCAACGGTAATACTACTACAGGCGTTGACTTCCAAATACAGCCACCATGCAAATATTGGGATTTTCAGATAGTTATTAATAAATGCAAGAAATGAATTATTAATAATAAATGGGAATAGATAGGAATACATTTTGAAAGAAAGAAACGAAAGTGTAAACATACATAACCATATCTGACTTTGGATAATCTATCCTAAACAATAGTCACTAATCTAACAAGAAGAAAGTAGACTTTGGTAAATTAACTCCGGTGTCATTTTTCGCGAGGTAGTATTGCACATGTAAAATATGAGTATTTAGGGATGCGCACGAGTCGACATGTCTCGAATCTCGACTGGAATTCGAGTCGAGACACACTTTGTAAAATTCGAGACGTGTGGAGACAAACTTATTTCTCGACTCTAATTTTCGAGTCGAGACACGAGTCCAGTCGAGACTGTTCGTAAAAATCTCGACTCGAGTCGAATGTCTCGAAAAACTTTCTATAATTTTTAATATTATTTTGAAGAAAATATTCACTCAGAAACAACCTTGAAATCAATTCCAGCATTTATTACTTTAGAAAGGTACAGAACGGACAAACTTAATAGTCAATCTTTCGAAATCAAGATTTAATTTTCAGCTCAATTCAATTAATTAAAACTAATAATTAATGTCGTGATATTTGATTTTAATAATAATAATAATAATAATAATAATAATAATAATAATAAGGAGAATGATCTGGGAAACATTCACGTGAGCATCTATGTGTCTAGTGGAGCTCGAGCAAGGCACAATGACGGCTGATTCGTATCGCACACTGCTTGCAGACTACGTATACCCCTTCATGACAACCATGTTTTCCAAAGGTAGTGGCATTTTTCGACAAGAAAATGCACCATGTCAGGCCAGGAGTGTGATGAAGTGGTTCGAGAAATGTTCAACAATGTTCTATATCTGTTGACGGTGTGTGAATTACAAGGGGGATGAGGGAAATCTCCATTGGTAATACTGGATGATGCTATAACCAAAGATTTCCCTCTATGTCAAAGAACTATGTGCTGTGTAATTAAAATACTATTAGTAGTTCTATCTGTAGCGTGTATGAAATAAATTATTAAGAAATGCAACCTATGTGGCTTTCCGATTCCAAAAATGGTTTGGTTCGAATAACATCATGAAACAATAAAAAGAAACTAAATTTTATTTTCAAACCAGCATCCTTTAAAACTCAGACAGAAAAAGGCTGACATGTTTGTGTCTTTGTTCGGAACAAGAAAACTCATGAAACAATGGTTAGTCACTGGTGAAACTGACATTAAGAGAACTTGTATTTCTATAAAGGATTTTTATGCATACATATAACCACCAGCCCTAGGAATGAAATCTTCTGAAACACTGATCTCGATGCATGGTTTAACATTTTACTTGAATCTGGAACACTATCACAAAATATTTAAACTTGAATCGATTGGAAAATGGAAATGAAAACTGTTTGTAAGAATCATTTAAAAAATTAACTTTAGGTATTCCTTGTTTTTAAGATAGTCCTCATTTGAAATAATAAACGCTGGTATACTTTCGAAGGCAATAATTTATTCCGAGTTAATAAATTTTTAAACACTTTCAAAAAATGTGTTTGCCTTTTTGAGACATGAGACGAGACAAGGCATTTCAAGAGAAGTCTCGTCTCGTCTCGGAAATCTAGCCGCCGAACCAGGATAAGATCAAGGTAGAGACTAAAGCATAGTTTCCAACTTTATCCAGTGAAAATAAAGTAGGATTGAAAACCATTTTTTCCAGTATATACACGAGCGTCAAGGGAAGGGCGATAATTATTTCATAACTTCACACACGGCATGATCAAGCACTGAATCTATTGAAATCTTACTACCTAATAATTATCGACTGTCTGCACTTTTTCTATTAAAACTCATAGTATATTCTATCATAATTTAAATTGTCACTCATGTACTGTATGCTAATGTAACTCATGATAAAAGTGTTTTGTTTTAAAACAAAATGAAACGGTTGAGGTGGACTCTGGCGAGTAGAAGACATGCAATTTATTAAATCGCCTCGCAACCTACTTGGCCACACACTTAGGTTACACTCTTCACCTTTTTTCCATGCTATCTAAAGTATCGACTAATCTTAAATTCGCATTGCCAATTCGGGTTTTCTAACAAATAATCTGTTGCAACTTAATTTTGATGCAAAATCCTGACTTAATCAGCATTTAAGAACTTTACAGTGTGCATTAAAATGATGACAAAAATATAGTGAAATCTCAATTCCAAATTTCATGCCTACCTTGAATCCAAATACCTGTGCAGTCATTTCCTTCAATGTTGAAAGGAGCCGAAACATACAATAGATCTCAATATTTCGCTTAAATAATCTTTAATTCCCACTATTTGTTCATAAAATCTTAAAGGAAAAATCAAATGAAATATTTAACCTTTACGTCCCACGTTTATGGCGGTTAGGTTAAAGGAGACGGTGATGATGAGATGAGTAAAATGAAAAATGTCGGAGGAAACGGGGAACCCCGAGAAAACACACGAGCACGGTGTTTGTCCACCACAAAGTCCACACAGCGCGAGCTGGAATCGAACATGGAGCCCCAAGCACCGGAGGTGAACGCTCTACCACTGAGCCACCGCGCCTCCAAAATTTTAATGAAATATTAGTTACTAACAAGTAACACTTCGATTTCGATAAAATTTGGCAGGTAGATATTACATATGAAATAAACGAATACGTGTCTTCTATTTTCTAAAGAAAAACTATTTTAGGGGGCAAAAGCCCCCCACGCAAAGCTTTGAAAGTGGACGCCCGAAAGACAAAGAAGTCGAACAGAAGTAAACGAAATTTTACACACATATTGCAGACAAAATTAGGGAATGCGTGCTTCGTATTTTCCTTAAAAAAAACGGTTAGGTGGAGCACGGAACCCTCCAAAACTTTTATCACGAAATATTGAAAGTGCTGGTAACAGTATGTCAGATGTGTGTAAAGGACATGAAGAATTGCAATGAAACTTTCTGTAAGAACAATACGCAAAAAATAAAGGAATACGGATTTTTTATATTCTGCGGTAAAAACTGTTTTAGGGGGCAAAAGCCCCACCCAAGTTTTCTTTATAAATTAAGGCCCGAAAGGCCAGAGGAAGTTAACCGAAGTCAACGAAATTGTGCACCGATATTGTAGACATAATATGAGGGAATACGGGTTCTTTATTTTCTTGAAAAAAAAACTGTTTAGGTGGGACACAGACCCCTCCAAAACTTTGATGTGAAATATCCAAAGTGCTAATAACAGTATGTCAGAAGTGCTTGAAGGACGTGAAAAATTGGAACAACACAATGTGTAGGGACAGTATGGAAAAATATAAGAATACGGGTTTTCTATTTGCTGCGGAAAAAAGGTTTTAGGGGCAAAAGCTCCAACCCAAAATTTTGAAAATTGAGGCCGAACGGCCAGAGGATGTGAACTGAAGTGAATGAAAATGTGCATAGATACTGTAGACATAAAATTAGGAAATACAGGTTCCTTATTGTCCTGAAAAAAATAAACCTGTTTAGGTGATACACAAACCCCTCCAAAACTTTGATCGTAAAATATCAAAAGTGCTAATAACAGTATGTCATAAGTGCTTGAAGGACATGAAGAATTGGAACAACACATTGTGTAGGGACAATACGCAAAAAAAAGAATACGGTTTCTTATTCTGCGGAAAAACGGTTTTAAGGGGGCAAAAGCACACCCAATTTTTTTTTTAATTTGAGGCCCAAAAGGCAACAAGAACTGCACCGAATTGAATTACATTGTGCACAGATATTGTAGACGTAAGATGAGATAATTGGGTTTCGTATTATCCTGGAAAAAAGCGGTTGAGTGAGGCACGGACCTTCCAAACGGTTGATCACTAAATATCAAAATTGCAAATAGGCATATGTCAGACATTCCTAAAGAATAATTTGAATTACAACGAAGCTTCGTATATTCCAAAACAATAAGTGAATCGTCTTTTAATTTTTGCGGAAAAACACTGTTGGGGCCTAGGCCCCATCCGAAAAAAGTAAATATTTCCGTAATAGCGCAGGAAGGAGTGGACCGAAGCAAATGAAATTGTGTGTAGATATTATATACACCCTATGTGAAATAAGCATTTTCGTGTTTCTCAAGTTTCCCTATCCGTTGCTTCAAATTTGGCAGATCAAGAGCAAACTGGAAATAAATCGACACGTATTTTTGTTTATGCGCAAAAATATTGTAAGGGTTAAAAGTGCCTCCTGAAATACTATAAAAAACGCTATACTGTTTGTGCTTGTAGTTGATCTGAAAAATTTAAAGAAATCGGATGGAGACACGACACATGTGAAACACGAAGGGCCATAGTTTACACACCCAATATCTACATACAATTTCATTCGCTTTGGTCCACCCGTCTCGTCCTTCAAAGCCTTGGTGCACTCAACAGTGTTTTCTTTCAGGAAAAATACGAAACACATATTCCCTCATCTTACCTCTACAATACATACGCACATTTCATTCATTTCTGTCCATTTCTTCTTGTCTTTCTTGCGTCAACTTTCAATTTTTTGTGGGAGCTTTCGCCCCCTAAAACCATTTATCCACAGAAAATAGAAAAACGAGTATTCGTTTATTATTTGCGTATTGTTCATACAAAAAGTTTCCGTCAACTTGTTCATGTCCTTCACAAACATCTGGCATACTGTTACTAGCACTTTTGATATTTCGTGATCAAAGGTCTGGAGGGGTCTGTGCCCAAAACAACCCTTTTTTCCAGAAATATACATAACCCGTATTCCCTCATTTTATGTCTACAAAATCTGTGCACAACTTCATTCACTTTGGTTCATTCTTTTTGCCTTTTGGGTGTCAACTTTCAAATTTTTTGGTGGGGATTTTGCCCCCTAAAACCGATTTTCCGCAGAAAATAAAAAAACCAATATGTGTTTGTTTTTTTGCGTATTTTCCATACACAAACTTATGTTGAAATTCTTCATATCCTTAACACACATCTGAAATACTGTTACTGGCACTTTTGATTTTTTGTGATCAAAGGTTTGGATTGTACGTTGCCCCACCTAACCGTTTTCTGAAGGAAAATACGAAACCCGTATATTCATTTCACGTCTACAATGTCTGTGCAAAATTACATTCACTTTGGTTCACTTCCTCTTTGCATTCAACATTAACTTTCAAAATTTTCTAGTGAGTTTTTTTGCAACCTAAAAACCGTTTCTCCTCAGAAAATTAAAAAAAAAACTGTATGCGTTTATATTTGGCGTTTTGTCCAGACACAAAATTATGTTGCAATTCTTCATATCCTTTATACAGAAATCTGACATGCTGTTCCTAGTACTTTCGATATTTCGTGATCAAAGGTTTGAAAGGGTGGGGGCCCCAAACAATCCTTTTTTTTTAGGAATTTACTAAACCCGTATTCCCTCATTTTATGTATACAATATCTGTGCACAACTTCATTCACTTTGGCTCATTTCTTCCTGCCTTTCGGGCGTCAACACTCAAAATTTTGGGTAGGGACTTTTGCCCCCCTAAAACCGTTTTTTTTTTAGAAAATAAAACACAGTTTATGTATATTTTTTGCATATTGTCCATACACAAAGTTTCGTTGCAAGTTTTCATGTGCTTTACACACATCTGACATACTGTTACTAACACTTTCGATATTTCGTGATCAAAGGTTTGGGGGATCTTTGTCCCACCCAACACTTTTTTGCAGGAGTATACGGAACTCGTTTTTTTTTATTCTATATGTATATTCCCGTATATTCATTTCACGTCTACAATATCTATGCACAATTTAATTCACTTTGGTTCACATGTTTTTGCCTTTCGGGTGTCAACTTTCAAAATTTTGTGTTGGGGATTTTGCCCCCTAAAATGTTTTTTCCGCAGAACATAAAAAACCCGTGTTCGTTTATTTTTGCGTGTTGTCCATACACAAAATTATGTTGCAATTCTCCATGTCCTTTAGAAACATCTGACATACTGTTACAAGCACTTTTGATATTTTGTGATCAAAGTTTGGAGGGGTTCGTGCCTCATCCAACCGTTTTTTCAAGGAAAATACGAAACCCTTTTCTTGTCATTTTACGTCTACAATATCTGTCCACAATATCGTTTACTTCGGTTCACTTCTATTTGCCATTTGGGAGTCAACTTTCAAAATTTTGGGTTGGGGCTTTTGCTCCCTAAAACCGTTTTTCCGCAGAAAAAAAAAACGTATTCGCTTGTTTTTCCGTATTGTCCATCCGTAAAGTTTCGCTCCTATTCTTCATGTTCTTTACACACATCTGACACTGTTTCCAGCACTTTTGATGTTTCGTGATCAAATGTTTGGAGGGGCCCATTCCCCACCGTTTTTTCAATTAAAATACGAGACCCGTATTCCTTTGTTTTACGTCTGCAATATCTCTGCACAATTTCATTCATTTCGTTTCAGTTGTTCTTGCCTTTCGGGTGTCAACTTTTAAAAATTTGATTTGGTCTTTTATAATAAACCTTTACATAATATAATTCCTTTTTTATGAGGTTCTTTTTTGGGGGCGAAGGAGAGAAATGGTTTCCTCTGATATCTGTTTCTTGCCATTCATCTTGTTTGAACTACTTAAGTTGGATGACATTTTGTAACTTTTGATGTCATCCAACTTCGTCACGATAATAAAATTGTCATTCTTAACAATTTATTTCATTCTCTTATTTGCAGTTTGCCACACTGATATATTTGTTACAAAATTGAGGTTTGGTCCAACGCCTTTTGAATTCGCAACCCACCGAAGCGCCGATCTTTTTGGGTTGCCTGCTATTGCAGGAAAAGTAGAATTGCAGGTGGTAATGCACTTTTTGAGTCGTGTATACAACTCAGATGGGTTCCTAGTAACATGAGATCTCACAAGCTTCAGTTTTTGCTGAATGAAAACAGTCCTATTATATAGACATTGTATTTGCTTTCTAGCTTGTTCCTAAGTTTTACTGTAGATAAAACACTGGAACACTAACAATATGAAATGAAGTCTTACTTTTGCATGTCTTAGTTTTATACCTCAATTTATAAGAATGCTCAAAACTCGACAAATATGGCCTGTAAGAGTCATTTCAAACAGATTGTACTGTCACGTTACTATGTGTTAGTCTCGTCACCAGTAAACGACGTGGAAAGGAGAAGAAGCAGATAGGTCACTTGACATTAATAAAATACAATGGTGGCAGGCAAATAAGAACATCACAGTGCAATCGACGGTTTTTGAGACATACAACAGTTCCATTGTTGCGCGTTGTTGTGTTCAGTCGAATAATAAAAATTGTTTAAAAATGTTTGTAAATAAAATCCCCAACTTAAAGACTGTAAGAGAAAAAGCGGAATAATGTTTGAAGTTTGCCCTGGGTTTCTCTATCATTGGAAGTTCTCATACTTTCCGGTGGATGGTGCTAGTTGTGCCTGCATGTACCTGTGAGGCGTTCAGCTGTGGAGCGGCGCATTGTAACAAGTAATTGAAATGGGTGTAGTTCGTTAATGGTTTGATGTGACCTTATAATATGGAATAGTGAAACGAAATTCGTGTTATTACAGTGAAAAGAATTAGTAAGAATTACGGCTTTGTTTATGATTAATGGAGAATCGAACCTAACCACTAAATTAATATTCTTTTTAAATAGAGTTTTGATACAAAAGTGAGAAAAGAAAGAAAATGAGTGAGTTATTCTGGTTTGTATGTTAGATTTAAGTTGTATTTGGGGATCGTTATATATATTGTTTCATGTTTCGTGTTATACAGTCTTGAAAAAGAAGAATGAAAACTATTCTTAATTTTGCATATGCCTTTTGATTTAGACTTAATATATGGATTGGTTTTGCTGTCTAATAACCTTTTGACTAGTTTTTTCACCAATTCAAACATTCGCAGCAAACCGAGAAAAATAAAATAAAGGGAATTAATAGCTTTAATCGAATGGTATTAAGAGCTATTACCTTATTGCACTTTATTGTGGCAATTTTATACAACTTCTATTTTGTGTCAAACAAATCTTGAAAAAAATCTGAAAGCTTACTGTTACTTAATATTGCTTTAAAAGAAACAGACTTAAGTGAAGTCGAATGCTATTTCCATTCCTATATATTTTCTTGTTATTTGATCTACATATGTTATAATAAAGTTTTGTTATCTGTTATTGGAAATAGGTTTTGTTGAATTACCATTACAACCTGCTGACCGCTATACCTGCTATACCGCTTCCAACAAAACGCGCTCACCCGATGTGTCACCCTTAATTTTCCGTATTGGCCGTTTTGTAGTTTGTGGTTTTTAGATTTAATTCTTTAATTTCTAAAGACTTAAGGGGGAAAAACAACTAGTACTGAAAATTTTCTGGGACATAATTATATATGTGCATTTATTAGGCAACACATTTATAATTAATAAAGGTTTCCTGCTGGAATGCCGGTTTTGTTTCTTGCAATTGGTACAGTATTAGAAATAAAAATTTTATAGGAAAATTTAGATTTTAATGCACCTATTGCAACGGTTATGGCAAGTTGTGAATTACTTAGTATAGACAATTACAAGAATGGCATAGGAATGTGGTAGGAGAATAAGCAGTAGAGAAAGACAGAAAGCAGTGGGTTTTAAAATTCCAAGTTATAGATGTAGTGTTTGTATGTACGTATGTAATTCTTCCCCACGTTACGTGTTTTTGAAAAATAAAGTTAAACGGACCAGTTTAATGAAAGGAGGGCCGGTTTTGTTTATGAAACTGATCAGTCTAACTCGAGTAGCAATGCATTTTTGGGATATCATTATGAGAATCCTTTATTTGGAACTCAGGCTCGTAATAGGCCACATAATGAGTGTGCTTCTTCAAATATGGAAAACAGAGCACCAAATATACGAGGAGGTGGTAGGACAGTAAATGTACCTCCACTAACCCATAATTTCAGATTTATTTTTTCAGGCATGCATCTGATGGCATGTAAAAAGTCTTAATGGAAGAAATTGATAATCTAGCAGTAATTTATGGCTCAAATACGGAGTTAACATTTAAATTTCTGATACGACGAGACAGTTTTCTGAAGGTACTGGATTTCCATTGGATTAAGTACTTATAGCCTGTCTTTCTCGTACGAAAGTTGAAATTCAGGAAATAGTACAATCTCTAATTGAGAGTTCCCTCACATGGGAGATAGTTTGTAGAAGAATAATGCTACGTTTCATCTCTGCTATAGCTAGAACTCAGTACATGAAACTATTTCTACACCACTATGAGTGAAGAAGAGACACTTTATAAGTTTATTGATTGATCTATTAAAATGCTATAGTACGAATTAAGAGATTTTCTTTAGTGTAATAGGGTTAGGGATTGGTAGGTTGTACTTTATTCATGGATTTGTAGTTCCACAAGAATACATGTTTTTGCAGTATGTCTCCTTAACCCTAGCCATTAGAGGGTTACGCCTTCTCTTTGACACAGTATTTACGACATTGACGGGTTAAATAATTTAGGATGGTCTAAGAGTAGTTTTATAAACCAACAGTGCTGAAAAAATACAATAAACAAAATATTAGATAACTGAATATAGAGAAATGTGCATACAAGAAAGCAACAAACATCTAAATGGTGCAGGTATAAACAGAAAAAGAAGAAAAAACTTTTTGGTATAGAAACAATGTGTTGTGTTTTTATGAAATAAAGATGATGATGTAAAATGAAATGCAGTACATACACGCCACAGTCACAGACACAGTGTTAGGTATACGAATGCAGGTTAGTTCTTCTGTCTCGGGGCGACTCGAGACTGATGGAAACAAGGGGGCAGCCCAAGGTTAATATTGAAATCAGACATTGTGCTACAATGGAAACAAATGAGGAAGATGATCGGGTATAAGATATATATTAAAGATGTCGTGTTCTTCAGCTGTAGGATGTGTAGTTTTTAGATATAACGTGAGAAGAATGTTTAATGCTGAATGTAAATATTTATACGGTGCGTCAGTTTCCGCATTAGCTTGTAAAGTATCAAGAAGTAATGGATGGGAGACTGATAGGCAGGATAGTATGTATTTCAAACGAAGGTCGGTAACATGTTGAATAAAGTGAGGGAAATTGATATGTTCATATGTCAAGAAGTTCGGATATGGTAACTTTATACGATATGCAAGTCGGATGGCATGGCGTTCCAATATCGATAAACGGTCGTAGACCTTTGTTGGAGCATTATACCAAGCAATGTGACCAAACGTTAAGATAGGCCTAAGGAACATTTTGTATATATTTAATAGCAATGGGGCGTTTAATCCCCAAGTAGTTCCAGTTAGGCGACGTAGAAGGTTGAGCCGGATATTAGCCTTTTGTGAAATTTTTTCAAGATGAGCCTTCCAGTTGAGTTTTGTATCGAATACAACCCCGAGATATGTTGCCGTAGATGTTGTTTGCAGAGAATGTTCATTAAGCGTGACTTTGAGGTTTTGCGGATTGCGATGAACCTTGGAGCGGCGTTTCGGAGGTAAAAAGACTAACGCTTGTGTTTCATCGCCATTGATAGTAAGTTTCGAAGTTTTACACCATTGCATAAATTCACTGAGAGTGGATTGTAATCTCATGCTAATCTGATGCATAGTTTTGCCAAGAGCTAAAAAGGCCGTGTCATCGGCATATTGAAATAAGTACACCTTTTGTATAGGTTTAGGTATATCAGAGGCATACAGTATATATAAAAGTGGGCTGAGGGCAGAGCCCTGTGGAACGCCACAATACGGAAAAATGGGATGTAAGATGGCAGATCATATGTATACATATCCTATTCGATTAGTCAAAAATGAATATATGAAACGTAAGTAGCAGATAGGGAGGTTTAGTTTCTGTAATTTTTGTATAAGCCCATAGTGCCACACTTTATCGAAAGCCTTTTCAAAGTCCATTAATACAAGGCAAGATGGAAAGGCCTTGTTATATTGGTTTGTTATTAGTGTAGACAGCCGAAGTAACTGGTCGTTAATGGAAAAACCTGGTCGAAAACCTGCTTGGTGTATGGGCAGTAAGTTATGTTCTTGAATATGCAAATGGAGCCGATGAACAAGAATTTTCTCAAATAGTTTACTGAACACTGTTGTCAGTTGTATTGGGCGATAAGAAGACATAGCATGCGCTGATTTATGAGGCTTAAGAAACATGCAAATTTTGGATACCTTCCAATCCATTGGGTAAAACCCGGTGCGCAGAATGAAGTTGTAGAGAGCAACAAGTAGTGTAAGTAAAGTGAGTGGAGCTTCCTTTAGGAGCCGGTAGGAAACATGATCGATGCCTGGTGCAGTGTTTCGTTTCTTACGAAGTGCGCGTTGAAGTTCTTGAGTAGTGATTGGTGCTGTAAGAGGGTGGTCGTTATCTATGACGTGTGCTAGTGATGGTTGAAGAGCTGGGATAGTAGACAAATCTGTGCGGTTATGAGAAATATATGACATTGCAGGCGTAAAGACCGTTTGTAATTGTGTTGCGAATGCGTTAGCCTTATTTTGGTCGGTAAAAAGAGGGACATCATTGTCCAAGAGAGGGTACGACAGTTTAGTGCTTTTGCCGGTGAGTCTATGAAAGGTTTTCCAATATCGGTTTGGTGAGGCTTCATCGGTTAGTTTATTACATGCACTGATCCAGTTGCGACGTTTATATGCTATGAGATAATTTGTAACAGCTCTTTGCCATTGTCTGTGTTGACGAAGACATTCTTGGTTGCCGGTTCGTTTATATTCTCGAAATTGTTGGCGTGATTTCTGAATTATAGAAAGATATTGTGGAGGCAATTTTGGCTTAGAAGGATAAATTTTCTCCACAGGAATAGCTTGTTGAGCACCAGTATGTAAAGCATCTGTGATGCGGTTTACAACATTGCACATTTCGGTTTCTGAAGTTGGTGGTTGAGAAGTGGAAACACGGTTATTTATGGTCTGCCGAAATTTAGGCCAATCAGCTTTATCATAACGGTGGATAAGTTGTGGTTCTAGCTTTTGTAAAGATGGTCGAGTCTTCTTGATCCTTAGTTTGATTGGGCAGTGATCGCTTCCAATCGTATTAAGAACCTTCAACTCGCAGTCATTTATAAGTGCGAGAGACGTAATCACTACATCCGGGGTTGCTTGGCTGGCTGGTCGAGTAGGACCAGGGAGATTATGAATGTGAAGTGTTAGTGTAGTTGAAATAAAGTCCATAAACCGTTGTTTCTCCCTTGCACTTCTGCTATGAATATTTATATCAACCATGATGATTATGTTTTTAAAGTTATGGACTATATGATCGAAAAAGGTGAAAGGTATTGGGTGGCCAGGTCGTATATATATAGTAGCTACATTAACAGTAAAAGAAGGGTAGTATATAGAGAATAAGAGCTGTTCAGTTAGTTTTGCAAATGCAGTAGGATTGTATTGTCTATAAGGACGTTTGGGAGAAAAGCCAATCAACACACCTCCTTGAGCGCGTGCTCGTACATCGTGGTAGTCGCAGCGTTGAAGTTTGTAACCAGAAAGTCGTGCAGAAGACGCTGGTTTTAAAGCTGTTTTGTTGAGAGCTACGATATCAATTTTTTCTTCTAACAGAAGAGGTTCTAGAAGTACTTTGTGTTGTTGAAAAAATTTGATGTTGACGAATAGTAAAGTAAGAGCCATAATGTATACCGCCATATTGGTTTTAGACTTCTGTCTCTAGGGGTGCGATATGAAATTGAACGAAAGATCCTGAATATGTAGCAGTAAAGTTAAGATTGAACAAAGATTTGGCTGTTGATATGGCTACACTAAGAATATGCTCCCGTTGGAAAGGAAAAACATTTTGTAGTACAATGGTGATATAAGGAAGAAGATCTTCAACAGTGAGAGGTTGAGCAAGGGATTGTGAGGGTGGTGTCGCTTTGTCAAAACTTTGTACTGGCACTGTCAGTTCTGGACGTCCCGGTTGTGCCTGAGGTTTTCCCTTACAGCGGTAACTGTATGTTGGATGGTTTTCATTGCAAGTAGAGCAGTGTGGTTGTTGCTGCTTATTTTTGCATGCATTGGTGTCGTGAGATTCACCACAATAGCCACATTTAGATGGATTTGGGCACTGGCGAGTAAAGTGTGAGTTATAAGTTTGGCATTTCTCACACCGAATTGGCAAAGGCCCCGGTGTCTTGGACGGCTCGACTCTATGGAGTTTCTTATAGATAGGAGCTCCATGAGCTAACAAATAGTCAAGCGCTGTCTGATCTTGGGACAAAACACGCACCATGTAAGTAGGACCATTGTTATTTTTAATATGAATGCATTTGTTCACCTCAATGCCTTCTTGTTTGAGTTCTTCAAGAATTTCTTTATCGCTGATTTCAGGTATTACTCCACGGATAACAACGGAAAACATGGGTGGTTTTCGTGGAGGAGGCGGTTGTTTTGTCTTCCGATCAGCTTGTTTGGTTAATTTAACCGTTTTGCCAAAGATCTCGTATGACGCTTTGTTCCGAAGTGTGATACCAAAGTTCGGATCATTTGAGCGGATGATAAAGCCATTTCTAGTTTTAACAATATTCTCTATACTGGCTCTAGGTAGATACTTGTTTATTTGTAGGAATACCATTTTGGGGTGAGTATACTTGGTGTCAAAATCGGTGAGCAAAAAAGAAAAGATTGGTTCTTTTGCTGCATAGAAATTTGAACGTGAGCCAGAAGCAGTGTCCATTGCCGAGTCCATGTTAGTTGCTACAGGAGACCGAGATCTGTCACGAGGTCGTTCGCTTGAATGAGCAGTTCAGAATCAGTTCGTTCTCTGGGTCTAGTTCCTCGCGAACTGGTTTGACTGCCCCATGATAGATGCCTGGTACAACCGGAACGAGACAAAGTTTCACGGTCTAGTAGTGAGGAACCAGGAGCCGGAGACCCCACGTACGGGGGTAGGTTCTTGTCTCATCGGTCTAAAGACCAGCACAACCTATCCGTGTAATGAAGCGGAGATGAAGCGATGAGAAAGATGATAACGATGATAAGATTCCAAAAATATAAGCGACCCTCCGAAAGTGTCAACTTTCGTCAGTCCTCTAAACAACGTAGGTCTGCGATGCTCACAAGTGCGTCTGCTACACCTGATCCTCGCTAACAGATTAACGGTTGTAAGAGAGGCTGGGTTCAGCTCAAAGGTAAAGATGATGAATTAAGAGCGATTTTTTAAACAAGAGTTTCATTCCCATCCAATGGATGGGCGGGCCGTAGAAGGCAACACCTTCTCTGTGGCCAGAGATATTTTCAATTTCTTTTAATTTGATGACATGGAGAATGATTTCAGGCTATAGAGTAATGTGGATTGAAGTAAGGAACTAATAGCAAATCAAGTTGACGAGGATGTGAAAGAGGTGGCTATTGTGTTAAAATCTTTCTTGTTTACATGTGCGGAGGTTATGAGCAATATATATGCGGATTTCGGTGGTAGATACGGCGGTCAGGATTATACTGATCTATGGCTTCGGTGCATTCGTATATTGCTAACAGATGATCCAGTGGTGGGTAGGCATAGCGTGGTACAGCAGGAACTTGGTCTAACAGCTCATGGACAATGGGATGTGCCAATTGGATTCGTGTCGCTATGTAGCGTTGGCGTAGATTGTAGAGGTGTGGCAAAATAGTTGGAAATTGCGCACGACGATATATTTCAGCAGTGGGAGTATCGAAAGCGAGAGAGTAGGCCAGACGTAAGGCATGTCTTTCGAGAACTTTCAGACGTTCATAGTAAGTTGGTGCTGCTAACCAGGCAAGATGTCCATACGTGAGTGCTGGACGTACGAAGACTTTAGTTGTTATCAGTAGAAGTTTTGTATTAAGACCCCACGTGGTGCCTTTAAGATTTCGTAAAAGGTTCAAACGGCGCCGGATATTAGCTTCCAATTGTTTTAGATGAGGCTTCCAGGTAAGATGTTTGTCGAATATTACTCCCAGATATTTGAGACTGTTTTGAATTGGGATTGGAGAGTCAAAAAGGGTTAAATGTAGACGTTCCGGATTGCGACTGTTACAGTATTTATTGCGTTTGAGCCCAAAGAGAGTCATTTGAGTCTTAGTTGAATTCAGCTTGAGCTTCCATTTCAGGCACCATGTAACTAGTTTGTCCAAAGCTGGTTGTAGGAGATGATTAATGCGATCCACAGAAGATCCCAATGCGATATAAGCGGTATCATCAGCAAATTGTAAGGCATATAGTGGGGGCTGAGGTTGAGGCATGTCGGCTACATAAAGAATATATAATAGAGGAGATAAAACAGATCCTTGGGGCACACCGGCGCGGAGTTGAAACATGCGTGACTTTGCCCTGTTGATCTGAACGAAAGCCTGGCGCTGATGTAGAAAATTGGGTATTAATCGGACATAGCTGTGAGGAAGTAGACGTTTGATTTTGTAAATTAACCCCTCATGCCAAACAGTATCAAACGCTCCTTCAATATCAAAGGAAATCAAAACAGATGGTAAACGCTTATTAAAATGGTTGACAAGTAGTGTAGAGAGTTTGAGTAATTGATCAGCAGTGCTATAGAGTGGACGGAATCCAGCTTGAATAGTTGGAAGTTTGTTCGTGATTTGTAGATAGTGATGTAGCCGCTTTACCAGAAGGCGTTCTAGTGTCTTGCTAAACACGTTAGAAAGGCTAATGGGTCTGTAAGATGACACAGCAGTTGGATCTTTGCGAGGATTTAGAAAGGCCACAATTTTAGCAAGTTTCCATGCAGTTGGAAAATAGCCTGTAGATAAAATAGTTGTATATAAAGAAGCAAGTAAGACTAGAAACGCCACAGGTGCCTTAAGCAGTTGACGACACGTAATTGAATCTGCCCCCGGAGCTGTGTTGCGACGGCATTTAAGAACAGCTGTAATATCATCTGATGTTATTGGAGCAGTGAGCTGATTTGTAGGATCAAGGTGGTAGTTGAAATCAGGTTGAAATGATGGCTGCACTAGAGAACCAGCGTGTGAGATATGGGTATCTGTAGGACAAGTGAACAAAGGTGTAGTGTGTGGAGTAAAGACTCCCTCAAGATATGTAGCGAAAGCAGTTGCCTTTTCTTCATCCGTCGTTGGTACTTGGTCAGCACATATGATAGGGTATTGTGGGCCCTGTTTCTGAAATGTTAGACGTTTAAAGGTATTCCAGAATTTAGTAGGAATTGTTTCTTGGCCCAAAGCATTACAGGAGGCACGCCAGTCTAGTTGTTTGCGGGGCTACTATGTAGTTCTGAACCGTTCGTTGGAATTGGCGATGGAGAAGAAGAAATCGGCGGTCATGTGTGCGACGAAACTCTGTTAAATACTCGTGTGAGCGCCGGAGAAGATCGAGGGCGCGTGCTGGTAAACGAGGTCTAGATGATTTGGTGGTACATTTAGGAACTGCGTAATCCGTAGCGTGAGAGACTATGTCAGTCAGAGTATGTGAGAATGTTTCAATAGATGCAACTGTTGTGAGAGTAGGTGCAGTAGCCGGCAGATTTTCGGTAATATAAGTGCTGTACTGATCCCACCGAGCTTTGCTAAAGTTATATCTGGGTGTGCGTGGTGATGCAGATGCAGTGGATGTCAGACGTGGAGTTATAGAGAGAAGTATTGGGAGATGATCACTACCTATGGAGCCAAGGACATCTATAGTAGTATTAAGAGCGTTTTTTTTTTGTTTTTTTGTGCTAGCCATAGGCTAGCGCCCTTTTAGAGGTCTACATCCTCTCTGAGGTGAGAGAATTTGAGGAATTGTGGTAGAGGAAGAAGACATGGCTGGGCTAAGAGGAATTTATTAATTTTATTTATTTTGGTTCCAGAACTAGGACATTATGACCTTTGCGATCATAATCATATGAAAATGGTAGGAGGAGTTCTACATTAATATATGAACATAACGTAAAGAACATAACATAAAGAACATAGCATATTATTGGACTGAACATAAATAAGGAAATGATAGAAATATACATAAATGAGATAATAGAGCAAATCACGAGAAAAATTTAAGCACAAAAATTAGGATGAGATAAAGTATATAAGTAGACAAAGAGTAAAACGTTACTATACAGGTATATGATTATTGATTAAGTGAAATGAACCTGGAAAGTTAGACTATCAAATTGATGGAATTGAGAATGAGAGATGAAGCGATGTGCGATACACAGGACAACACAGGGTACGTTAGTAAGACAAATGTGTGTTATCTTCTGCCTAGGGGCATCTCTAGGCTGATGAAGACGGAGGGAGCCCTGTTAGAAACAAGAGGTGTCACTGTGCAGTGAAGGATGGAAAGATGTGAGGTAGATGAGCATGGACTTGGTAGTCTTCGAGCAGATACAAATCCGGATGGTCAGGTGGTAGAGTGTAGCGGTATAAAGTGAAAAGCAGACTGAGTGGAGAATGGGCATAGCGAGTACGGACAGGGTGGAGTTCATGATGGCGCATAGTATCCATGAGTAAAGGATGGTGAGAGGTATATCGGACAGTGATGAATTTCAGCCTAAGAGATTCAATATGGTGTGTGATGCTTGGAAAAGTGATAAGATCATATAGTGCTCGGGTCGGACTGGGGAGCTGTATGCGGTGTGCGATTCGGAATGCATGACGTTCTAGTATGCGCAATTTTTCGTAAAAGGTGGGTGGAGCAGCAATCCAAGCAGGAAAACCGTACGTAAGAACCGGGCGCAGGAAAGCTTTGTACGTATTGAGAACTGTATGTGGTTTAAGGCCCCAGGTAGTGCCGGTGAGGCGCTTGAGAAGATTCAAACGTTGGTAAGCTTTGGCCGCGACCTTTTGAAGATATGGTTTCCATGTGAGATGTGTATCATAGATTATGCCAAGATAGGTAACTTTGCGAGTAGGAGCTATGAGAGTATCATGAACGTGAAGAGAAAGCAATGATGGGTTTCTGTGGACATTGGAGCGTTTGCGTGGTGGAATGAAAGTGATGGCTTGTGTTTTGGTCGCATTTATAGAGAGACTCCACTTAGTGCACCAGCGAGTGAAACGGTTAATAGCTTCCTGCAGGTCCTGATTTATCTGGCGAATAGTCTTTCCTAGGGCCAGCAATGCTGTCTCATCTACATATTGAAAAAGATATATATCAGGAGGAAGTGGAGGAAAATCTGCTACAAAAAGTATATATAAAGAGGTGAGAGAGCTGAACCTGAGGTACACCCGACAAAAGAAAAATGGGATGAGATAACTGCCCATTAATGGAGACGTAAGAGATGCGACCAACCAGAAAGTGATAGATGAAACGAATATAAGCAACGGGAAGTTTAAGATGATTGAGCTTGTAAAGAAGTGCCAGGTGCCAAACTTTGTCAAAGGCTTTTTCCAGGTCAAACAACAGAAGGCAAGATGGTTTGATGGAATTATAATGGGAGGTGATGAGACTGGTGAGGCGAAGAAGCTGATCGTTAATTGAATATGAAAGGCGAAATCCTGCTTGGTGAATGGGAAGAAGATGTTTAGTTTCGAGATAGGGATGTAATCTTTTAACGATGATGCGCTCCAAGACTTTACTAAAAGTGGATGTCAGCTGAATAGGACGGTAAGAGGATGTATCACTAGGAGGCTTGTTAGGCTTCAGAAACATGAGTGTTTTGGAAGTTTTCCAGTCTGTCGGGAAAAAGCCGGTTCGAAGGATGAATGTGTAGATGAGTGCAAGAAGATTGAGAAGCAATAATGGACCTTCTTTAATGTGGCGATATGTAATATTATCAAAGCCTGGGGCGGAATTTCTTTTACGATTAACAACAAGCCAGGATTTCAGCGGTAGTAACAGATGTAGTAAGAGGATGATGCGGAAGGGAATGAGTGACGTCGGGCTGTAAGTGAGGAGATGCGAGATTCAGGCGATCTGTTGGATGTGGAGTGATGAGAGTGGAGGTCTTAACCCAATTCCGCAGTTTGTACGCTTTGATGTAATTGCGAACAGTGCGTTGTAGTTGAGTGTGATGATGGAGGGTTTCAGGGTTCCTAGTACGGAGGTAATCACGGTATAGCTGACGGGAGCGACGAATCATGGATAAGTATTGAGGTGGAAGATGTGGTTTATAGGGAGTAGAGTAAGTAGTCGGAATATACAGTTCGGAGGCACGGCTAAGAGTCGAATTTATAGTAGTGATGCTGTCGTAAAGTTGCTCTTCTGTAGCAGGTGGTGTGTGATGTTGTAAAGACTGAGAGATGTAGTCGCGGTATTTGTGCCAATCAGCTTTATCGTATCGAAGTGTTGGCCGTGGAGGTGGTAGATGAGCAGATTTAGTGGCCTGGGTATGACGATACGTCAGCTTAATAGGTGCGTGATCACTGGCAAGTAATGCTAGAACGTCAACGGTGCAATGGGAAGCAAGAGTATTGGATGTGATTACTATATCAGGAGTTGTCTGAGAAACAGGGCGAGATGGGGATGGTAAAGCATGAATCATGCCTGTTGTATTTGAACCAACAAATTGCGTGAACATGGTACGTTCGTTGTCTGAACGACTATGAAGATTTATATCTGCCATGATGATGTAATGCTTATATGTATTGGATATATCTTGTAGAAAATTAAGAGGAATCGGATGACCTGGTCTGATGTAAATAGTAATGAGTGTGATGGCTATACTCGGGAAATATAATGTAGTTATGACGTGCTGAGGGAGATTGAGAATTGGGCTAGAATGACGTCTATATGGAAGGTTGTGGTAAAAGCCGATTGCTGCTCCACCGTTTGCTCGCTGAGCGGGAAGGGTGTTGTCACAACGGAGGATGTTATAGCGTGCTATATGGCTAGTATCCGATCGTTTGAAAAAGGTTTCATTGAGTAGAAATGCATTTACTTTTTTCTCTAGTAGAAGCGTTTCGAAGAGAAGTTTGTTTTTGAAAAAGGATCGGATATTAAGAAAGAGAAACACTAAAGCCATGATGATATGCAGTAAGAGTTGGCTGTTAAGAAGAAGTCGGAAGATGTGACGTATGAAAATGAGCATCGGTATTAGAGTATGTTGCGTTGAAAGAGACGTGGAAGATGATACGGGCAGCGTGGATGATTTGTTGAAGGATGTGTGGACGGATAAAAGGGTGAATGTTCTGCAAGGCAAGTGTGGTAAATGCGAGAAGTTTATCTATAGTAACGGGAGTTGAATCAATGGGGAAATCAGTGTTGGTTGACGAATCATGGGTTCTGAGGGGTGCTACCAATTCAGGACGAGTAGTTTCAGGTTGAGGTTTTCTTTTGCATCTGTAACTATAGGTAGGATGTTGTTCGTTGCACGTAGCACAACGGGGTGGAAGTTCTAAATTTGGACACGTACGTGTAGGGTGAGTGCCTGTGCAGTAGCCGCATATAGCAGTGTTGCGACAGTTGGCAGTGGTATGCTGATTATATGCTTGGCACCTTTCGCAGCGAAGTGGAAGTGGCGGGGATGGGCCCCTGATCGTTTCGGATGCGAAGTACTTTCGTGATGGTGAAGCCCTCCAATTTCAACTCTTCGGAAACTTCTTCGTCCGTGTATGTGGGATCAACACCCCTAATAACAACGGAGAGAAGAGGAGGCTTTTTCGGAGGTGGTGGTTGTTTACGGCGAGAGGAACTGAGTGTGTCCATCTTAGCGTTCTTTCCAAAGATTTCAAAAGATGCCTTGTTGCGGATGGTAGTAGCGAAGTGTGGATCTGTGGATTTAAGGATTATCCCGTTGCGAGATTTAACGACTTGAGTAAGATTGATACTTGGAATGTATTTACGAAGTTGAAGAACTACGTACTTGACATTGTCGTATTTCGGATCAAAGTTTTGGAGAAGAAAACAATGAAGCTCTGGTCCTGGTGGGATGACTTGATGATTGTTCGGATATCGAAATGACGATGAAGAATGAGCAATCTCGGCGTCCATGACAACTGAAGGTGTTTGACTTAGGTGCTGTTTCTTAGCAGGCGGTGAATTTACTAAACGCTCAGCATAGCTCTCGCAATGAATTGGCGATCGCGATCGACTTGAGGCGTTCGAGATGGTGGAGGCAGTTGAGCGTTCAGAAGCTCTGCGATGTCGTGTGCTATCCTTTCGCTTTTCCACCTTTGTGGCTTGAGCCGGTGGGGCGAGGAATACTGGAGGTAGTCCGCCATGCCGACCATCCATCGAAGCCCCAGTGATCTGAGGTGGATCCGCCATGGAGAGCAGGAACCGGGCCGAAGCCCCTAGATTGTAAAACGAACGAGATGCAGTGTGTGATGATTATGAAAGTTGATGTGGGTAATGTGACCCGTTTGGATAGCCACCAAGGTTGGAATAGTTCTCTGGACAAACCCGTAGCACTACACACCCTTGGCTTGATTAGTCTGGAGAGTAGTGCTCAAAGGAATGACGCAAAAAAAAGCCCGGGATGAGGAACAGGAAGGATATCAAAATGCAGCTGTTCTGATGTCTGGTACGCCACAGCTGTTAAGATCGAATGTAATATCGAACGAGAGTATCATATATGTATTAAGAGCGACCTAGCTCTAACATATAACCTTAGCTTTCAAATCTTTGATTCACGGTTATTTGTGATTTCATGTTTATAACAAAGACATATATTTTAAAAGAGTGTACTTTAAATAAATTACCTAAAGAAATATTTTTTCACAAAATTTTTATCCTTTTAAATTATTGTTCGAAGGCCTTTGCCTTTAATAAGTCTTCTCCGAAATAAATGTACATGAATTGTGCTGCCATCTTTGGACCTCTTTTAAACTACATTTATATGTTTGCGGACAATCCTTTCGACAATGAGATCTCGGAAACTACAGGCTCTAAAACGGTGACGTTTTCACTGATCGATTGCAAATTTCATGTAGGTTGTCCAGTTCTAATTGAATATTTAAAAAACATGGCCACTATTTCTTTATTACTTTTGTACGGGTATATTGGAAGTGTTGAAATTAAAAAAAAAAAACTAAAGCATCACATCCTAAGCATTATACATTCCGACACCACACTGTTGTATATAGGGGTTGCATATGTCTCAGGAGTTTTGTTTCATGACCAAATAATAATGGAAAAGGAAGGATAACCATTTCTCCAGTCTAAGATGAACCTTTTTTTGGGGAGTGTTTTGCCCAATGAACAACATATATAACTGACATTATAATTAATTGTGTATGTAATGTATTTGCTTATTACATACTGCATGCAAGAAGAAAGCAAACATTGGTCATACATGAATTAGGAACTTCAACCGGAAGCAGGTTCAAATCTTGCAAACGATGCGAGATATTGAGAAAAATAATCGGAAAAATTCTCCCCTTTGTGACACTCCTTGGCTTTTTTTAATCAATACGTCTTTCACTTGTGTCTGTAAAGGGACATGTAATATCCGCATCTCAGGAAGTTGCAATTGCAAGTCTACGGAATTCGGTCTTCGCGACCCTTCCACTGAGTTTCTCCACCCACTCCCGGCTGTGAAGATTTTTTTCAGGGTGCCCAGTCTTATATATACGAACACACGACTAACTCTATTTCTTGAAATGGAAGGGTCTTGGAGAAAACGAAGCAAAGGAAGGGCAGATAGTGTTAGGTGTGTGCATTGTCAATTCTCAACATAGCACTTGACACAATCTGTTTCACATTTATCGCATGGCTACTGGTTCACATGTGTAAAGAATACTCTCATTTCACGATAATTTAGAACTCGTTTTAAGTCCTCCCAGTGAACTTTTTTAAGTGTCTATCCATTCGTGCTTCAAGATAAAGGATTATCTTCTCACTTATTGACAATTCATCCATAGAAAGTATCCTACAATATAGAAACAACTAAGAATACTTACTGCAACTTTTTCGTTTCATTTGACCGATATCCCGCCTCTATGTTGGATACCAAATGCTCAAACTCTTCCAGTTTTCCTTTTTCATAGACAAATACTGGGACCGACACTTGGAAAAGCTTGAGCCACTTTCTTCCTCATTTTATGTCACAAAACGTAAGCAGAATTTAGACTTGAGATAAAAGTATACGTGCAAGATGCCAACAAAGGAAACAATGTGAAGTCTAGTGTAGTTGCATTTTGATGTCCAACAATTTCAAGTTTTCTCACCTTTCTACATATGAACTTATACATAAGAATATTAATTAATAATAATGTCCTCAGCTAAATCTATTATCCATAAAAGCATTATGACGCAATTGAAATAGATAAATGCAAAACATTTTCTAAGACCTCCCCCCCAAAAAAAGTATGTCTTGATCCCGGTCGTGTGGTAAGAAAGTTCTTTAGAGAACTCTTTTTACTGCACTTATTAGACATAGCTGTCCGTCAGATCGTTGCACGGGTTTTGCTCTATCGTAAGTTCCTCTTAGTTATTTTATACTTATCCAAGGTTGTCTAGGACGGCCGGATCCCTAAAATGTTCACGGTAGGTTTGCAAATGAACTATAATATGTAGATGAACTATAATATGGTTGGATCGGGCCTCCGTAATTTCTACCGCCCCCCCCCCTACATTTTTGGTTTGGCTACCGGCCTGGCCTTTCCCTTTAGTTATGATTTAGTCTAGAGTTAAAGAACTCTTTGGTTTTAGGTGACCCGCAAACTGAAACAACATAACCTAAAAGATGAACTCGAAAAAGTTTTCTAATTACTTTTCGTTAATCATCAACAAAGCACCACTCTTTAATCGAAAAAAGTAGTGTATATTATATTTAAGATATGATGGCTGAAATTAAAGAAAGATTTTTTTATTGCTGCGGGTGGGGTGGTTATAATGTATGTAATTGCTTGCATTGTATTCCATTCTTAATCCTTCTTTGTTCATCCTTTAAAAAGTGATAATTTTTAAAAAGTACTCTTAATTTGTCATTTATTTCTTATATGCGAATGTTAGTAAATATATAGTTTGTACGTTAAAGGACATATATTTAGAGTATTAACAGAAATATCATTTGATTATTACCTTTCTGTTTCTGCTCGAGTTTTTTAATTTCTGTTTTTCACAAATCTTTCAGAATGTCTCATTCCGTTTATTACTGAATTCTACTGCTTATTTGTATGCCTGATAAGTATTTCTATTAATATGTATATAATTTTAAACAGTATGAAATTTGTTCAGATTCACAGTCAAATCTGATCAATTGCCTCATAATTTGTCCTTAATAGCCAAGCATAATTGCAACTGAAATGAATAATTTTGGGTCAAATCGCTCACGTTCGTAAGTTGTTGGATAGTTCTTTCATAACCGTAATTACAAGTATTTCGATCCGATACTAAAAAAGAAAGTAGGTTATATTTTAACTTTGAGCAACTATTGGCAATTAGTTATTGAAAGTTTGTTAAAACAAACTATTTTAAAAACTGTGGGCAGCTGTTAGACGACAAGATAAAGAGTTGTAGACAATTTCCTGTTTTGACCAATCAAAAGCAAACATTTGAATTCATGTTTCAACTACATACTATATGTATCCCAGTAACTATCCTTCAGTTTTGTATAAATTATCCCGATATTTGCATTTCCATCATTAATGTTCGTAAGTGCTGTAAGAAAGTTTTGGGAACTGTAAGAATAACAGCTAATTCCTTTAGGTAATAAACCATGATGATATTATTCTTCAGGAAGAAAGCTACGAAATTAACAAACGGGTAATCACCACGAAGACTAGTAATCACAGATCCTGTCAAATTTTTAAGTTTAAAACTACTTTAAACCAAAATATAAGAGATAATAATAATAATAATAATAATAATAATAAAAGTTGTTTGAGTCGATAATGAATGCTAGCTGCAAAAAGTATAAATTCAATGGTGATGCGAGGTAAATTGATTTATAATTTTATTTTCTGGCTATGGAACTATCGAGACTGAAAAATGTGTCAAATAATTTATATTTATTTTTTCAAGCAATCTCTCCAGATTTTCCCTGTAATCTAATAAATTAAACTATAGCAAAATGAGTAACATATTTACTCTCAAATACAATATATTCATTGATAAGTTTTTCAAACGCTTTTTTTTTTCGTCCTTCATTTTAAAGACTAAGATGGAATTTCTCTGTTCTTTAACTGCTGGCTAGCCATGTACCAGGTGTCACTGAAGCTTCATTTACAGCATCTCCTCCCTCCAAGTGATCAGAAGGGATCATTTCTTTGGATTTTACACAAACATGGCATTCACCATATACCTGGGAATTCTGAGAAAAAGTTTGCCATTGGAAAGTAATAAACTATCGTAGAAGTTTTCAGAGGGCAACAACTACATCCTTCTGTTCCCCGCTTCCTCACCCCGTATTTGTATTCTTCTCTGAAGGGGACATTGCAGATGTTCTAAGGAATGATAAGGAGATTTATGCTCATATGCGAATGATGCGCTGTGTAGAGAGCGCAGGATTCAGCTAGTTCTAAATTAAAAATCATCAATGTCCTTGATACGAGTTTTGATGAAAATACTCTCTGTAGTCTTATTGTGGGTTAGCCCTGAAATGCATGAATTTTTAGTAGAGCATTGTCTTCCTACTACTTTCGAAAATTTATTAACTTTAGCAGCTAGATATGATGCCTTACATCGGTTCAAAAAAGATTATTATAAGTTACGGAACCGATCTGTACGTTCTCGAACGTCATGCATTATATTGCTTACGAAATAAAGCTTCTGAATCCAATACAGCAGTTGTATGGCCGGATTACTTTTCCTACCATACTTAATAACATAATAAAGTTACAGCTGGAGTTTACTACAATTGAATTTCAGAAACGGCATCACTTACTACTGAACATTATGGACACTGACCGCCAATATGATCTTGGCCATAGATTCGTCACTTGCCCTCCTCTTAAATGTCTTTCTATTAGGCTAACAACTCCGACCAATTTGTCGCTTCTGCGTATTTTTCCGGCTCGTCCCGTTCATGTTATCCCTACATATGCTGCATTGTAATCCAACATACTAAGATGACGTAATTCGTCTATATTACTGTCCAGAGCAGCCTCAAGACGAAAAGTTAACCTGTATTTATGTTTCTAACATTTTTTGTGTTTGTCTTCTCCAGCGCACCTCACCAACATTTCGTAATCCTCCTGCTCCGATGATTATGATCTCAAGACCATAATGGCGAAGTGGATGGGATGTTTAGAATCTAATAAAGCTCAGTGTAATAAAGTGTTACTTAAAATAAATGATATTACCCTTTTCCTCACATCCCATAGACAAGTTTTACTCTCCTTTCTTCCCTAATCTTCCTACCTCTCACCCCGGATAGAGGGTGTAATCTTTGCAATGATGATATACGTCGGTTAGCTAAATAAGAGTTATATAAAGACCATGCGCTCCAACATCAACCAGTAACCAACAAAAAGCAAAAGATGGCTTTGGTGTTTTAAATTGGTCCCCGAACCTTCCATTTATAGCCTTCCAGACCGCAACCTTCATTTGCAATTGTATATTTTAGACTAATGTTAAACCTTCGGAAGCTTATACCTCTAATAGATACGATTTCATATTTTTTCATGTTTTTTTTAAAAGTATATACAATGATCAATTAGAACATTATGAACCCCTACATACTATCGATATAAACCTGTCCAGGCGAGAGCAGCGTCACGTTACTAGTAATGCCTGCTAGTCAGACACACGTACGGTGCATGTGTTATCAGAGAGCGTGCTGATCGTGTGTAGCAAAGAGAAGGCGCGTGATATATCTGAGTTTGACCGAGGGCAGATTGTAATGGCCTGGAGGCTCAGTACGAGCATTTCGGAAATTACACGACTTGTCCGGTGTTTGAGGAATGCTGGGTGAGTGTCTTCAACAAGTGGTGAAACCAAGTTGAAACGACGTCCAAACGTCGAGGGGTTGGGTGGCCTCCCTATTTACTGCTGACGGACATCGTAGGCTGGGCAGACTGGTAAAACATGATAGGCGGCGAACTGTGGCGGAAATAACACCTGACTGGGCAGAGTACAAGTGTGTCTGAACACACAATGCATCAAGCACTTCTAACGATGGGCATTCGCTGTGGACGACCCATCCATTTACCAAAGTTATCACGATGACGTCAGCAACTACGACTGAAATGGACATCACCAGTGGAGCTTGGAGCAGTGACAGAGCGTTGCATGGTCCGATGAATACTGATACCTTCTTCGTCATGTCGATGGGAGGGTGCGAATCTGTCGTCTTCCATGGGAACAGCTCCTTGACACCTGTACTGCGGGACGGAGAGAAGGTTGCGGTGGCTTAATAATATTCTGGGGGAACATTCACGTGTGCATCCATGGGTTCAGTGGAGCTAGTGTATGGCACCATGACGGCCGAGGCGTATCGTACACTGGTTGCAGACCACGTACACCCCTTCATGACGACCATGTTCCCAACGGCAGTGGTATTTTTCAACAAGATAAGGCGACATGTCACAAAACTAGGAGTATGATGGAGTGGTTTGAGAAACACAGTGGCAAGTTCCAATTGATGTGCTGGCCCTCCAACTCGCCGGATATGAACCAAATTCAACACATCTTAGATGTGATTTAACGTGCCGTCAGAGCTCATCGGCACCACCCTGGAATTTACGTGTGTTAGGTGACCTTTGTGTAGAGATGTGGTGCCCTCTCCCTCCAGCGACCTACTAAAACCTTATTGCTTCCATGTCAAGACGCGTCTTCTCTTTTATCTGTGCCAAAGGTTGACATACCGATTATTAGGTAGACGGTCATAATGTTCTGGCTGGTCAGTGTGGTGTTTCATCCGAAACGATTTTTAAAACAAATAGACTATTTAAGCACAACACTTACCTCCATTATCTTTGTAAACGTATTTAATAAATGGTAACATTTCACGTCCTTCTGCCTTCCTGTTCGTCAGTATTTCATTAATTGCTTGTTTCCGAGATACAAGTACTTGGATTAATCCAAACTGGTTATATGTAAGCTCTGGTCCGTATTTATTACATACGTAAGTAATTACTTTACTTACAGAGCGAAAATGAAACAAAAGATAAACGAAACACAAAACATTACCACATAAAGCAATGCTCATTGGTTCTGTAATGAAAAGAAAAAATAAAGAAAATTACTTCTATTATATTTGGTTGGTTTATTTAAAGAGAAATCATTAAAGAGAATACATTGGTATCTTCGAAATGTCCAATTTAACGTCTGGTATGAAACTTCCATCTGTATCACAACCAATGGATGTAGCGAAATAACGTTATGACATCATAAACCCCACACTAATTTTAAAAACACTCTGGTGTCCCTGCCAATCACAGAATAGTTTTAGTTGTTGATCAGAGTTATGTGAAATTGAACCAAGAAGAATATACGAGGGAGGACCCAAAAGAAACTGGACTTTCGTTATAAAAAAACTAATTTATTACATTTTTACAAAATTCTTTCAGTGCTCAAGGTACTCCCTCTCAAAATTCTTTCAAGATACTCTCCATTAAATGCGATTCATTTCTCCCATCTTTTTTCCCACTGTTTGAAACACCTCAGGAACTCTGGAACTTTTATGTCGTCCAATGCGCTCTGCGAAGTTCTTTTTACAGCCTCTACACCATCAACACATTTTCGTTTTAGATTTTGTTTAATTCTTGGAAAATTTCATTGTGTTGATCAAAAAGTTTGGATTACTTTCAATCTGAGTTTTCAAATTAAGACGAATGGTTTGATCCTGCTTGAGCATGCGAGAAACAAATTTAGCAGCAACATGTCTCATTTGCAAATCTCATCCTGGCACGACCTCCAACTCACTCCTGCCTGTTTTGAAATATCATCGATCATGAAACGACGATCCTCGCTGATTTTGGGGCAGATTTGTTCGATGTTTTCGAAATGATGAAAATCGCTAAGAATGAGCGCGATCTTCAACACTCATCTTACCACACTTAAAGTGTCCAAACCACTCAAAAAATTGTCTGCTGTTCATAGTATCCTTCTTGAAAGCCTGTTGAAGTATTTTGGTAAGTTTTCGTTTCCGATTTTCCAAGTAGGAAGTAAACACACTCCTTGTTCCTTTGAATCTGCCATAACGATTTCGCAGGCGGCAAACGAGAACAGTTGAGATAAACAATAATACGATCAAACGTTAACCTTCTACATAGACGCCACTTGGCCAACTGATCTGGGAAGGTCTCTACTAGACCCTCCTTATCAGGAGAACTCTCTACTACGTTTAGGAACGGCAGCGCTCTTTCATTCCGGGTTCTTTTGTGTCCCCCCTCGTACAGTTGCGTTAGATTTTCTTTAGGAGCTCAAACTGAGATATTGTGCACATTTGGTCGAAAAAATAAACAACGCGTTGGACTACGAGTGTTGAATGAACACAGCATATGCCTTGTGTAACGAGTCGCCTTGAGGACACCCCCCGGCTCTGCGACTGGATGGACTCGTCCCATGATGTCAACGTATGTGAAGCAAGAGTTTGTTATTTAAAAAAATAAGAAATAATAAGGGAATAGATATTAACGTAATGTAATAGTATTGTTAAAAACATATTAGCTCTAACCTGAACTCATATCTAATCTGTGTATTTTTTAGTTAATAATTTAAAAAATAAAGTAGAAAATAAAAAGTAAGGACTGCGCGTATCAAAGAACTAAAATGGAAATCATTCATGTGTTATGATTATTTTATTGAAATATTAAAAAAAACTTTTTTATATGAATGTACGAACACGAACTTTTAAATAGTGTAGTACTAGAGAAGAATAACAAAATAGGTCATGAGACAAATAACAAAATACGTCATGAAACAAATAAGTTGTTTGTCACGTAGTTCACTCTCTCCAACCAGTATATAAGCTTCGGAAAATTAGAACTATGAATGAATCAGGAATCAGATATCGACTCAGATCTTACATCATACTTTGCGTCTCGCATTTGGACTAGAAGCCACGACGAAGATGGTCAACATTGAGTTGAGAGAGAGACCTCCGAACTACACATGTAAGTTTTAACCTTTCGAATAATTTCAGTCTCTAAGAAGAAGTAATTTCTTCTATGGCAGTCTCCTGCTAAAGGCCTCATAAATAACAGATTCTAAAATTTTGCTTTATTTGTTAATTTCTTTATTGTAAATCACTGCAGACAAACTTGAGCTCATTTATTTATTATGTCTGCATATTGTAAAGTAACATTTTATTCTTTGTAATAAATTTATATTTTGAAAATTCTATTCTTTTCACACATACTACTGAATTTAGCAATTTTACTGTTATTATGAGAAAGATACTAACCACTATACTAAAAGGTAAACACTCAGTGAACTAAAACCTTTTAAATTAAACATGGCTATCCCCGCAAGAAATAGAGACTAAAATATTCATGCAGCACATTAGCTTTTGCTATGCTAAATAAAAGAGGCCTAGGTTACGAAACTACTTCTTCATGAGCATTGAAATACAACATATATACGATTTCTGCATGTCTTAAGGATTTCTGGCTTATATTTTCTTTTGGTTTTAAAGTACTTTGTAAACAATGGCTCGTAGACAACAAAATAACAATACTTCATCAACTCCTCCTTCTATAGCTTTTCCCATGTTCATAGATACCTTTGCAAATTCCGAAGGTCAAGATGCGGAAACATTCATTCAGAAATTTGAACGATTTTCTTTATTACATAAGTTAAATGAGGATACCCAAAAGCAAGTCTTCAAACTTTCGTTGACCCAATTCCCAGCACTTTGGCTTAACAGAAATGAGCAATTTCTAAATTTATCGTGGTCAGCCTCGAAAGCCAAGTTTTTGGAACAGTTTTGTCCTTCTTCTTCCTCTCTTGAGGCTACACTTTTGTTTCAGAAACGGCAACAAGAAAAAGATGAAAAACTCATTCCGTTTTTGTATGAGAAATATGACCTCTCACAACGCATTACACCTCCCATGCCTTTTAAATCGTTCTTATTGCAAACGATTATATCTCTGGAGCCTAGATTTGTTCCTTTATTTGCTCAACATCAGTTTGAAAATTTTTCACAGTTAATAAACAAAGCCCAGATTATAGAACATTCAGATGCTTTATTAAGATACAGGACGGAACAGGAACACAAACACGTTGCATTCCAAGACTCTGCTACCTCCCCTCCTTCCGCTTTGTCTTCCGCGGATGAACAGTTAGAAAAAATATCAAAACAACTTGAAGCATTGCAGGTAAATTTAGCAACGCGTGCAGAGGACAGTCAGGTTATTGCTTCAGTTTCTCAACAACAAGGAAATCACAAACAGTATTACAGGAAATCCCGTAGTGTTTCTCCTTACAAGAATAAAAATCAAAACACTGGTCAAGGTAGGCAAAATAACCCACAAAACAAAAACAAGAAGAAACATAAGTTTTCCAATGGAAAACAAAATTCTAGGAGGTTTTATCAACAGTATTATGCTGTTCCCCCTTTTCCATATTACATGCAACCTTTTGGACAGCCATATGGTTCCTACTTTCCATCTTTTACTTCACAAAATAACTATCCTGCGTTAGAATATAGACCATTATCAAAAAACTGGAATCAATAGGGGATGGGCATAGTATGTTTTTTCGGACTCCCACCCCGCAATTTAATGAATTAATCCCAATATATTCTCTGCCCACTAGAACAAATTCTGTATATTCCCCCTGAAATTTAAATCCGGAAGCACCATCTCTTATACCTACTGCATACACAAGCTTGCACATTCCTAGAGAAAGTATCGATACTTTTCATGATAGGCAATCATTTCACTTGCCGTTCAAGGCAACAGCAAGTCAAGAGTCACATACCAGTTTCTTATACTCACAAACTAATTCCCTTGCAAGTGATATACCTAATGCTACTACTATGAGTATGAAACAAAACAAGCATGAAACACATGCCGTTCAGCCTCAGCAATCACATACTAAAGTAACAGTCCCTTTAGTATTTAGGAATCAACTTCCTTATGTAACTGGTACCATATCGAGTCAACAGTATAACTTCTTACTGGACACAGGCGCTATGACATCTCTGATACATTACTCCTTAGTGCCGCGTAATTGTAAGATATTTCAACTAACTACTAAAGTATACGGCATCAGTTCTACTCCATTACATTTAACAAAAGCAGCATACATTCCGATAGTTATAGCGGGTAAAACTTTTCAAGTTTTATTCCGTATTTCCCCGATTGCCAATATTCCTATTTTACTTTCTAACAGATTTTTGACAAATCATGAGGCTAATATTTCATATAAAGCTAACACAGTTACTCTTACCCATTATGGGGACACCCATAGATTTCCTAGGGAAAGTGACAAAGAAACATCATTGTCTGCTAAAGTGAGTAGAAACTGCAAATTCAATTTCTATGTTAGACAAGGTACAGCCATTCCTCCAAATTCAATAAGGTATGTTCCACTTACTCTTGATACTCCAGTTTCGAATACTGAATTTATTGTTCAAAATCCAATAATTAGAAATATGCAAGGTTGTGTATTCATGCAAACAGCAGTAAATTCCAATAATATGTATTTACCAATAGTAAATCCGGGAAATACTAAGAAATATTTGCAGAAAGGAACACATATAGCTCAGGGCGCTTTGTTACCAAAGGACACACAGAAGGCTCATGTATATCTCATACGTAAACTTTACGAACCAACGAAAAAACAAACACGTGATAGGGTGGCCAAACGTCTTGAAAAAATCAAACCATACATAGACTACAGTAAGTTTAATATTAATCCTGATTTAACGCCAGATCAACAAGAGAAGATACTTTCAGTTTTAAAAAGACATCCAACATGTTTTTCTTGGCATAATAAGGATTTCCAAGTTATAGACTGCTACTCTGCTACACTTAATGTAGTAGACAGAGAACCGTGGACAGTTCCTACATATACCATTCCTTTTCGTCTTCGTGCTAAAGTCAAAGAAAAGATACAAGAAATGATTGACAATGGAATCATATCAAAATCAGACAGTTTCTATAGAAACAACCTCATTGCAGTTCCTAAACGAGATTCGAACCAAGTACGTCTCGTCTTAGATCTCAGAGAACTTTCATCCCGTTCAAAACCGGTCAGCGAATTATCCCCTGGTGTTCAGGACATATTAGACCAATTAGCACAGGCTCGTTACTGTATAAAAACTGACATGGAGCAAAGTTTTTATCAGGTCAAATTAGACGAGGCAGATCAAGAATTAACCAGTTTCAGCTTGCATCAATTAGGGTTACCTCACAGTCTCTTTAAAATGAACACTTTACCCCAAGGTTTTCGGACATCAACCTTAATTTTACATAGAATAGTTAAAGATATGTTTAGAGATTTCTCCCCTAAAGAATTTCTTTCGTATGTGGACGATTTAATTTTCTTCGGAAATACGTTTGACGGAATGCTTAGAGTCTTAGAAAAAGCATTGCAAACTGCAGAAAAATTTGGTCTTTTGTTTAGTTTAAACAAAACTCAATTTGGAGTACAGAAATTTAAATTTCTTGGATTCATAATAGATCAGGGCACCATTTCACAAGACCCTGACAAAGTCAAGGCATTAACTTCATTAGAACGTCCGAAAACTCCCAAGCAGTTAAAAGCATTCTTAGCTGCATTGCAGTATAACAGAATGTTTTATAACAAACTGTCAATAGTTGCCGCCCCATTACACAAATTTGCTGCAACAAAAGAAAAGCTGTTGAAGTGGACCCCAGAATTAATTGAAGCCTTTGAGAAATTAAAACAAATGGTCACTTCAGCCCCCATGTTACAAATTTACAACCCGTCCGCTGAACATATGCTCGTCACAGATTCCAGTTCCATTGGCTGTGCTGCGGCGCTTCTGCAGAAACTTCCAAATGAGAAACATTGGTCTATTGTACAATTTGCTAGCGCTACTCTCCCACCTAGAGTAAAAGCATACCCTATTTATTATGCTGAACTTTTTGCAGTGTTTTTCGCTCTTCGTAAGTTTTACAGATATCTCATAGGTGGACACTTTACTATTTTGACAGACAATTTGGCATTAGTAGCTGTCAAGAAAACTACAAATCTCACAGCACAAATGGTCAGGTGGTTAAGTTACATACAAATTTTTGATTTCACTATTCGCCACATTAAATCCAAGCAGAATGCCCTTTGTGATTATCTTTCACGCCATCCTTTAGACTTATCCCCGGAAGAATATGAAGAAATAGAACCAGAAGAACATCCCTATGCTTTCTTGGTTTTAGATAATAATACTGATATAGCTGAATTACAACGTTCAGATCCGAAATTTTCTAAAATATGCAGGGTGTTACAAAATAAGGAGACCACTCATCCTAAGTATGCACTTTGGTCCAAGCAATATCAAATACAAGATCATAAATTATACAGAATCATTTATACACCAGCAGAAACTAAATTACGACTATGCATTCCAGATTCATTAAAAGATATAGTCTTTCAAGAATTTCATTCAGACACCCATCCTGGTTTTCATAAGTTAAAATTTCTAATCAAAGATAGATATTATATACCTAACTTACAAAATTGGCTCCGTTCAAAATTAAATGGATGCATAGAATGCAATAAATTTAAGCGAAATTATCGCCCTAATGATATTCACATACAAACACATCAGCCGTCAGTACTCTTTGACACCTGGTTTGTGGATGCTATAGGCAAATTACCCACGTCAAATGGTTACAATTATATTTATGTGGCTACAGAAGCAGTAACCTCCTATGTAGTGGCTAAACCTGTCAAAGATATGACTACTGATACATTTCTCCAATTTATATATGAGAATATCATTTTGCAGTATGGTTCGCCAAAATGCATACATATGGATAAAGCTCCGAACCACACCGCCATTAAAGTACAGGAATTTTTTAAATCACTAAATATTCAGGCAAGATATGCGCTTCCCGCATCACATCGCTCCATTGGCTCTGTAGAGGCAGCAATCTCCAAAATTCAATCTGCCATTAGGTTTCTATCTAAACTAGACCATTCCACATGGTCTCAGTATGTCCAACAAGCTGTAAGTGTTTGTAACAATACGCCACTGACTCAATCAGGTACAGCTCCTTTCACATTACTTTATGGCCAACAATACAGACTTCCCATAGATAATATCTTACAGATACCTACAAATAAAGAGGACCAAGACAATAGACTATTACAAATTGATGAACTCAGGTCTTTGGTTCATTTCCATAAACATAGGATCTTTCAGCATTTAAAATCCAAAGCTCAAAATAAGCCCAGGGATTATCCTTTAGGAAGTCAGGTTATGGTTAAGAAAATGCACACAAAGAAGAGTGAGTCACCATCAATGTCTGCACTCTATACAGGACCACATACAGTGAAAGCTAAGTCCTATCACAAAAATGAGTATATTATAGACATTAATGGTACATTGCAACCCATAGCCATAGATCGTTTAAAGCTTTACATCCCTGATACATCTCCAGATCCTATTTTTCAAGCCAAATATAGAAAATACATGGCTAATAGAGTACCCAAGTAGTATTATAACTATACTGTACATAGTAGATACATATATCTCATTTCTATGAGTACCTCTTATATCTCTTATAATTGCTATATATATGTATGTTTACATGTAACATTGAAATGTTATACATTTTCTTTAGGTTGAGATGAGAGATAAAAAAAAGGTTAGTTTTTCTGTTACGTTATTGCTTCATATGCTTTCTTTCTAATTGCAATATTTTAATGCACAGACATACTTACTTCAATATATATATATTTATATTTAGTATTTGTATATTTAGTAATATATTTAGTTCATACATAAAATATGGCTGTAAATAGTTTAGAATATAGGTGTAATAACATCCTCCCCCCTACTCTTACAACCCTCTCCCCTATAATTAGTACCACCCACCCCAATATAGATCTAGTACCTACTCTATTCCTCAATCTTTCCTATGACTCAAACAACAGAGTTTGATTGACAAGTTTATGGGTATTTTAGGTCTTTAAAAAAAAATTGGTTCAAAGAATCGAAATTAGGTTAACATTACTTTCTAAAAGGAATTTTTAAAGGTATTACATATCTCAATTTATTTATTTTCAATAATATTACAGAAAGTCCTTCAGTTCTTCCACATTCATCATATTGCAAAAAATTAACAAGTCAGGTTATTCCTCCTCCTTATATATATAGTTTCCCACTAACGTCACTTCAATTCTGTTATTTCTATATTTCTATAACGGCATTTCCCGTTATGCATATACTTCTATAAAAAATTCTCCGAAGTGTGCGTGGTTTATTTCAGAGCCAGTTTTCTTTCAGATCTGTTGAATAACGTATGTATGTAATCAATCTTCTTTTCCCTTATCCCATTAAATTCGCGTTGTCACACCCTATATCCTAATCCCTCTCACTCATGTATATATATTTTTTAAAATATCAGTCATTAATCTCTCTCTCATCTCTCCTCATTCTACACGGCACCATGCCATCGCTCAGCTGTATCCAGCCTCCGAGATGATCTCGCTTCCAGAGATCACAGATGTCTACGTAATAAGGACGACCAGTCACGATGATTGACCGCAGACAGCAATCTACACAGCATTCCTGATACTTCAATTGTCATCAGCAGCATCCCATGCAGTCAACGTTCCAGTTTCCAGCAGGTGTTTCCAGTGGTTCTCCAGCACACGCCTCATCGAAGTGGACTCAGCATGGACAAGAACCAGTCACCTCCAGTGATCCAGTCCCACCTGATGGACCCCAGTTCAATTCCCACCCCACCCCATGTGTTTTAGTCATTACATTCACTACAAGAAGCCACAAACTATCGTCTTCGACTATCGTTTGTGTTACATCTTGTGTTCGTCTTCGCTCTCCAGCATCACTGTTTTGGTTACTAGTGCCCAAAACAGACTTGCAGATCACCAGCGGCAGTGTTGACATCTTCAAACATCAGTTCGCAGCCAGGGTTTCCGTCATCCGACATGATGTTCAGTGCAGTCATCCCACGAAGAGCTGGCCTCTCAACAAGGATGCTCCCTGTTACGTCGCCCCTGCCTGATACGCAGTCAGCGTGATTCTATGGAGTCGCGACCATGAGAATCAGCACGCTCCTGTAGAATGGTTTTGTCTCTCACCAGATGCTCCATTTCTCATGTCATCGATCATCGCAGTTTATCATCAAAGGAAGACGTTCCTTCTCAGCCGATCCACTTTGCTGTTTCTTCACTGTCAAGGTCAATTTTCTCCAAAGACAATGGACACGGTTTTCAAGTCAACGTTAACCTTTATTCTTCTATGTTTATAAACACTAGTGAAGTGCTTTTCAGAAAGTGAACGTGTTTTCATTTTCGTCTTTCTCTCTCCAGTGTACTCACTATATACAGTACACATACATCACTTCGAATTTTTTTTTGAAATATTAAAAATATTATTCTTTTTTTTTAATTTGATGCTAAAACATTCAAATGAAAGAACAATTTTAGCAGAAGAGGCTATGTTATGATTATTTTATTGAAATATTAAAAAAAACTTTTTTATATGAATGTACGAACACGACCTTTTAAATAGTGTAGTACTAGAGAAAAATAACAAAATACGTCATGAGACAAATAACAAAATACGTCATGAAACAAATAAGTTGTTTGTCACGTAGTTCACTCTCTCCAACCAGTATATAAGCTTCGGAAAATTAGAACTATGAATGAATCAGGAATCAGACATCGACTCAGATCTTACATCATACTTTGCGTCTCGCATTTGGACTAGAAGCCACGACGAAGATGGTCAACATTGAGTTGAGAGAGAGACCTCCGAACTACACATGTAAGTTTTAACCTTTCGAATAATTTCAGTCTCTAAGAAGAAGTAATTTCTTCTATGGCAGTCTCCTGCTAAAGGCCTCATAAATAACAGATTCTAAAATTTTGCTTTATTTGTTAATTTCTTTATTGTAAATCACTGCAGACAAACTTGAGCTCATTTATTTATTATGTCTGCATATTGTAAGTAACATTTTATTCTTTGTAATAAATTTATATTTTGAAAATTCTATTCTTTTCACACATACTACTGAATTTAGCAATTTTACTGTTATTATGAGAAAGATACTAACCACTATACTAAAAGTAAATCAATTCATTTAAATTAAACACATGTTTGCTTGCGCGTCACGTGATAGATTGAGGCTTCGAGTTATGCGGCTGCCTTGTGCCCGCATACTTTCTCTTGGTTGGTTCCGGATTAATCCAAGTACTTGTACATGTATCCGGACGTTGGTTCTGCAGGACGGATCGTTTACTCTTAGTTGCTTGTGTAGCGTTGGAAATGGAATGAAACGTGTACCTTGAGTTGCCTGGTGTCGATGTCTGTGTCTGTGTTCAACAGTGATGTCGAACGGGGGCAATGAGTATATTGAGCTTTACGGCAAAAGGAAAGAAAGTGTTGGAAATAGTGATTTGTGCTATGAAATTAATTGCAGTTTCTCAGTAGAAAGATATTCTGTTATGCTTCTTTTCATTTTATAACCTGGAAGTGTATAAGAGTTTAGAAGCCGAGGCAGGAGTTGTGCGGGGGAGCAAAGGAGGTCAATTTTGTGCCCGCTTATATGTTTCGAGTTTGTCCTAATAACCAGTGTTACTCTTTTTGATTACTATAGCCTTAGTTATATCTGGTTAGTTTGTGGAGCATTTTTGCCCCAAAGGATGAATTCAGCATTTTTTTTGTGGGACAATAAATTTGTGAAAAGAAAAGAAGGAAACTGAGAAACAATAATTACTTGCTTTAGTTTCAATGCAGGAAGCTTTTTTCTTAGTGAGCTCAACTGCTATTGCAAGTACTCGTTCGTATGCCAAAACTATTTCAGTTTGAATTTTGGCGAGAATCTTTTAAAAGGTCCTACTTAATAAGTGCCGTTTTTGACGAATATATTTGTTCGTTTCTTGTTACGTCTTAACGGTCAGTCAAGGAAGCGAATTCCAATATTGTAAGAACGAGAAACAAGGTAACAGGAAGAAGGAAAAATTGGGTGAGTGATATTTCAGTTTTAGTAGTAGATGTGTCACTTTGTAAACAAATCCTGTCTGGTTGTTAATTTAGTTGTTTCCGCTTTGACTAGGACGTTAATTGTTTTTTGCTTTAAATTGCCATAGTAGGGTTGTGTTTCATGTTCTAGACGAATCCTCCCCACACTATTATTTTGAAATTGGTGGAATGATAATCCGGGAGAAAAGCTGCAAACTGGTTTGACGAATTGTATGAAATTTCGCAATTATTCCTTGTGGATATGTTTGGACATTTTGAAGCTTTAGTAAGACTCGTTAATTCGTGCATAATAAATTTATTATTGATGAATGATTTCCATTGAAAGCCTAGCTCGTGCACTAAAAAGTAAAAAATTTCGAAGGGTATTTAAATTAGAAGGTTTATTGCTCGAACGTTTGATTGTTATAAACGATTAGTATTAATAGAAGTTATTTTCATCATTTGGAAATTTAGTATATTTCTTCAACTTTGTACAATCACGTCCAAAAATAATGGGACTAAGTATAATTTTTCGTAACGTGTGTTTTATACTATATATTTAATTTATTTGGAAGAAAATTCTTATGATTAACTCTGACAGTTTTGGATGTCATCAATTAACGATTTATGTATAGTCAGTGACAAAAGTAATGGTACCATAGGATTTGAGTCAACATTGAGAATTTTCACTTGATATTGAAGGAAGAATTTTTCTCTGAAAAAAATCGTTTGAATTGACGAAATATTGTTAATGCTCATTAGCTTCAGATTTATTATATTATTAACTTTTCTTGATTACTTCGAAATTTAATTTCACTTTTAGTGTTATATTCGAATGAAATTAGAATCAAAGCTTTTGAGATACCGAAATTGCTTTTTGATATAGCGATTGAATTAACTATCGATCTTTTGAATCAAGATAAATTAAATTATTGTTAAATTTGGAAATCAGTAACGAATTATTTCGCGGGTTAATTTATATATACATTTTTTAAATTGACTTTTGTTGTTATTGTTGCCTTGTGTATATATATTAATCTAACGCATTAGTATATATACACAGCCCCCTTTGTTGTAATAAAGTTTGATATTCAAAATTTGAATTTTGTTTTTTTTTCATTATTTATTACTATTTATTGTAACTTGATTTATTTTGTGCATTGCATTAACGTATTCACAAGGAATATTAATCCGTACAACCTAACATAGCGACTTGAGTTTATGTGTCTGTTCTGCCAAGACCCTTCTTTCGGATCTGCTGCGCGGGTTTAGATCGATTGTTGACTAAAAATATCTTTTCTTATTTTTTGTTGTGGCTCTCGATCTGGAATCGTGTCACGGGATTAGGAGGAAAGGGTCGTTACACTTGGATTTGTGAAATTTCGTATCACTAACACAGCATTGTAAGTTGATTGAGTTGAGTTGATTTTGTGTTTAACGTCTTGTTCAGTAGCGAGGCTATATGAGACGTGGACCTACTGATTAACGTGGAATCCGAACCACATGAGCTCCCGCCGGGAATCGAACCCGGGTCTCCCACGCCAAAGGCGCGTACGCTAACCGCTTAGCCACGGAGGAGCTCAGCATTGTAAGTTGAGTCCGGCAGGAACGACCAACAGCAACTAGTCACGAACTATGTATACATTATATCACTATTACTCTGTAACTACATGCAATCTGTATCGTAACACTAATTCGACTCTTAACTACCACATGGTCTATAATGATCTTTAAGTGTATAGTTCTGGTATGATAATTGTAAACGTTCAAAATAATGTTAGAATTGTGAAAAAGTTCGGAATAGTTACCAATATTAACACTCCATTCGCAGAAGGTATTTTTTTCGTGCTATGTTGATCTATGATGTGATTGATTTGGCATGCTATTTCTGGCGGGGCGAAAGCATTATTATACATAGTTGTAATTAATAGTTCCATGAAATATAACGCACACCTATACTCCAAGCGTTCTGCTACGGTCAAAGGGCATGATAGTCTCATGTTGAACGACAATACAAACCTAAATATTCCTCAAAAACGATGGAGGCTCTTTTTCAATTGAATTATGAAATACTCCTCATATTATTATCACTCGCTGTATTCCCTTTTTATCACTCGCACTGACTATCACCTCCTTCGCCATTTCGACCTTGGCCTTCAAACATCTCGACCATTTCTAGGGAGCGAAGACCTTCACTGATGATCAGCCAGTGCAACATGCACTTAAGCATTTCTTCGTATCAGAGATTCCGTACTTACTGCGCAGCGGATTTCAATTGTTAGTAAACCAATGAGGAAAATGTTTGGCGGCTATTTCGTTTAACTAATATTGTGGTTTAATTTTCCAGTTCTATAAAAATGACGAATGGACATTTCGTTTATACCAATCTAAGACATGACACATGATTCATATGAAGTTCGGCTTCTTAGAACAATGTAATAAATAATATTTTTGTTTATATTTGGTGTCACTCATTAGGACGTATTGTATGCGTAAGATCTAAAACTGTGATTTTAAAATAATATTAGCAACTAAGCCTATATTTTCTTAACGTAGTTTCGTTTTTACAGCAGGATGTATCAACCCAGAACTTATCGTTACATGCCGATACTGATCAAATTCATGGAAATGCTTTAAAAGTGCAAATTACGAGAATAATATGACATTGTACCAACTTTCATTCTCATAACAGATGGATATGAAGTGGAGTCATAAATGCCATGAATTGTAACTTTTCGCGGCCATTACTGAATTTGAGAAGAAGGATCGAGGTGGAAATAGACGCCAGATTCGAAGTTTTAAAGTAGCCCACATACTTTTAGTTACGTTCAGATTAAATCTAGGAGGCTCAGGTAGACAAAGTATGCATCCAGATGGAAACGGGTACAAACTTTTAACTGCAAATACCCGGAAGAAGGCCATTAGGAAGACTAAAGCCAAAATGGGAGAACAATATTAAGATGGAACTCAGAAATATAACTTAGAAACTAAGTCCAGTAGGCTAAGGATAAAATGGAGAGTACTGTGAATGGGGGATTGAACTTTCAGGTTCCGTAATCCATAGAGTTAGTTATTTAGTCCAAATCTAGGAAATGTGCTATTTAGAAGAGATATTTAAATTCTTCCCGATGTTTCTCAGAGTTCGCGTGTAATAGCTTCAGCTGTATGAACGAACGTATTAAAATTGCGGAATATTGATCCATTTCCCGTAAACACCATCTGAATCATAGGATGCACGTGATCCCTTAAAATAGTTACATAATCGAACAGTGACGAGATGTAAGCATCATCGCAGGACCCAGTGAAAACCAGGACTTTACTGACCAAAGCTTCACAGAACTAGCACCATGTTTCAAGGGTTATCAAAGACACTGCACATCAAACACCTCTTTGGACGTCGGACTCATACATAAATGCCACCTATGGTTTGACAGAAGTTTGACGATGACTTATCGAACCATATTACACGCTTCAAGTCACAACTGTCCATTTTTTAGATTACAAGTACCCTTGGCGTCGCACAGTGGAGCCAAACACCCGTTTTAAGGACAAAATTCTCGATAATAGTGTAATGTTGGTAGAATAAACAGATGATGGTGTGCTCCCTTGTATGTTGTGGTGGTGTATCAAATTAAACCATTTCCGGAACGCTACGACTGACTGAACTCAAGATTTCACGAGATATCTTCGCAAACATAATATTAAATTCAGCTGTGTGAACTTCTGATGCATACAATGGATGATGCTAGTCGGAAATATCTGGAAAAAGTAAAATTTGAGGAAGCCCGACTCTGCAAAATACTGTATAATAAGTAAATCATAGAGAAACAATATATACAAAAAGTGTGCTAAACAAAATATTGTGTTATTTTATATCTTAATTATAATACAAAGAAGCTGTACATTTATATAAGTGTTTTGATAAGCCCGTGACTTGGAAATTACAAAACATAAATTGCAGTCTTCATAAACGATTTTTGTATATTTTGAAAGTGAAAAAACAACTCGCTTTATTCATGCCGGGAAAAGGCTGTTCACTTTATTAACAACGATGTAAGAAATATATATTCTTCTTTTATGTATAACACACTTTAAAAATAATTTACACGAGGAACTGAAAAGACAAGTGTTGTTCAAAGAACATGTTTTACAGTGATACAATCGGGACTTAGGTTCAATCGTGTTTCTTGCAAGTTCTTGATTTCTCTTTCAACCCTCAATTTCTCAGTTTGTATTATTTCAGGTGTCTCTTTTATGAATTGATACCTGAGTGATAGACAGTGTCGCGTCGAGAAAGGTCGAGGATTGACCCAAATTGATTTATCTTCATTCCCAGGTAGGGTTATTTGTAAAGGCACAATAGAAGTCATAAATAAATTAGCTTCTGATCTCGCGTCACTTTCACTCGCAAACCGTTGAGAGAACTGTTTCTGATCAGACGAGCCATCAAAGCCCCATTTTGTATGCATTGTCAGTGCCTGACAGTTCAACTTTTTAATTGCTTCTCATTTATTGTTTTAGGATCCTTTCGGCTGTATGGTTAAGTAAACTTTGGAGCGGGACTTTTGCGGAGGCCTCGGTAATTTTGATATGATTAGGGTGACAATCTTTCTCTGCGGCTGGATTTTTTTTTTGCCGGGGGAAAATATTGAAACCTTTTTCTTTTGTGCCAGCTCTGATTACCTTGTATTGATATTTGGAAAGCTTAGCCTGTGTAAAGATTGATCATGCAAAATCAGCACTGAAACCTTCCGATGTGTTTCCTGAATGCGACGAAGCAGCAGCATCTATTACACTTTGGAAATGTGATGCTCTCAGATCGTGACCTTTACGTCTTTTACTTCCCTCACAATCTTCAAAACACTTCTTAGACCTGCCAACAGGGTTGGAAGACATGGCGGATGAGCATCACCAATGGGGAAACTAATCACAAATTCACCATTCATCCACTCGCGGTACTTCTTGCGAAAATATGTTTTCTGTGAATAACTATTTTTAGTTTTTGTACATACTGTGGCAAAATCTTTTATTTTATCACAAATTCGAGAAAGTTTATCATCATGCATGTGCTGATATCTTTCGCGAATAAAACACTCCACTGATCCACCTGTAAGTAGCACTTCACAAAGTTCGGCATATTTTACTACTTCTTCCACTACTGAAACAACTGTTGTAACTACGGAATAGAAACTTCATTACAGCCAATTGACTTTATAGTACTCGCTGCACACGGCCCTATTTATACTTTCTACGATGTTGCTCCACGGGAACTAGATTTTTTTAACGCAGTCAACCAGCTTACAAATATGCTATGGCTACATTTTACGGCATATTGTGACGCAGAGAAAGTAGTTTACTACAGTAGTTTCATGAAAACGTTTTAATTAGAGCGGAGTTCAGCGGAGCTTTTTCTTATAAGCCTAGATATGTGTGCAATCCTTGCAAAATTCACTAATTTGCTCAAATTACTCCTCCTATGTAACTTTTATTTTGGCGAACCAATTGTTTGTCGCATGCTTACCTGTATTCACATCAATCACGTTAGGACAGCTATTTTTTTTTTCCATAAAGCAAAACTGTATTTTACCTCTCAATAAACCTACGTAAACTCAACAAAATCAACATTGTTGCGTTTTAAATACAATTTACTAATTGCAAAAGAATGCTAATTGCAAAATCATTATCACAACGGATTTCTTGGTTCATTTACTATAGAAAACGTATAGATTATCGCCCAAATTCTCACTTTTGTAACATTCCATTTTGTCCGCCTTGGCCCCACTGTGCGTCGTGCTAAATAATTATGGTCAGTTATAAGCTGTTTCACCAGTGCAACTTAAGCTCGTATGACTATGCTATGTAACTCGCGGTGGACTGTGATTGTCAACGCATTTTATGGGAGGTGCTTGATCAATTCCTCCGTGACTTGGATCGTAGTTGCATGATGATTCTGAGTGACAATCTGGTCTAATATTCGCAGGGACTATCACTGAGGGTCTTCTTGTGACTACTTTTCCCATTTACCTGTGTAAATTTGCCGTGAGTTTTGTAGGTCGTCTTCATGTTTGACATTGCTTATCGCAACATACTTGCAGCTTTCAACCTCTCGCATCACATAACCGAGCACTAACAATTATCTCCTTTGAAAATCAGAGAAATCTCCCATTTTACATTATCACAACTGTTCAGTTCACTGCATACACTGAGAAACTACAGCCACACATAACATCCCATACATCCCATAATTAATCGTCAACAACAGCCCGGCGCTACGGTCATACCCTCGCCGTGCCAACGCGAATATTTAACATATTTTTAACTTGAAGTCTTTACATTAAGAGCATAAAAAGTACACATTGTGAGAAAATTGCAGTTATTAGTTTAAAAGTGTAGGATTTGTGCAATAAAAATAACATTCTTCAAACTATGTTTAAGATACAAATCAGCGATTATACAAATAACTAACACGAGAATCGGAAACAAATATAATTCCATTCTGGAATATAGTCTAAAATGCACGTCTAGTACAGCTATGTCCTACTGAATGTTTTTTCCCTTAATGTTAAATATTCTCCTTACCTCACGGACAAGGGACAGAGACAGTAGGTAACCTGACGTTCATAAAAGACACCGATGATAGGCAGATGAACATTGATATTGTATTCGATGACTTACCTAACACGTACTTACTTTGCACTTACTTATGTTATTCTCCTATTTAAGTCTTTATCCTACTTTCCTCAGATTGGGAAATTGCATTCTTGCGTCATACATCTGCCAGCAGGAAAGTACTGTTCTATAAACTATGTGAAAATTCGCACATTATTGGACTATATTTACTTCCAAACTAAGGATAGTAATTTTCTTTTGAATTATTCTATCATCATTTTGATGTGTCTTATTCCCGTTTCCTCTATTTCAACTTTCACCTTACTTTTCTTTTCTCAAATTCTTCTCTTCTGAGCATATGGTATTCTGCTTTACATTTTCCAATCCTCGTAGTTCATTTTGTTATCTCTTCTCCGTTCCCCCTGCATTTCTAATGTCTTTTCTCATTTCTAGTTTTGTTCTTCTACCATTAAAAAATCCATGTTTATTTTTTACTTATACTAAATCCTTTATACACTGTAAAAAATTTCGCCTTAAATTTACTGACCGATTACCGTCAACTCTCGCTGCCATCCGATTACCCTAAATTTTACGGACTACCGTTTTTTTTCGTAAAAACGGCAGACCGTATATTTAGAAGCAAAATAATATTGACCGTGTTTAGAAACAAATTTGGTACCGTATATTTTACGGTAATTTACCGTAAAATTTAGGGATCGCATTTTTTTTAAAAAAAAGCACAGGTGTGTTATTACCGTACAAGATTTACGGTAATTATCACACCGAATCCCTATCTAGAGGTCCTTGGCGGTCCAGCGTGCCCTCTTGCTAGATCCAGTAAGAATTCTTGCTGGGCAATATATATTGAGTCAAGTTTCATCGAATTGCTGGAAACTGTAACAGTACACACACTAGCTAGCAATAATTTTTCCTGGGTGGATGCAACTAGAGTGCACACTGGTCCACTGGTGCTAAAGACTACTTATCAAAAGAAAACACAAAAGTGAATGAAAGAAGTGTTGCACCTACGACGTGCATAATATCCATAAGAATAAAAGTTGAAATTAATACATAGTTTGTAATATCGAACCCTTGTTCTGCTATCATCTTGAACATGCATTGATTTTTCTTTTCAAAATTATCAATTTTGTCATGTATTGAACAAAACACCAAAAGAAGATTCGATATTACATACAAAAAAAATACTTCTTGAAGTTTTTGCTGAGTTTTCGCACGCTTTGAAAATGTAGTTGGAACAAATATCCGTGTCCTTTTATTCTGTTGCAGTGTTAAGACTAGCTTTATCGCATGTATGTTTGCTATGAGTACCAGTAGACTAATGAACCTCAAATATTCTAATCAGCGATTCATTCGATTAGTCGCATTATTACGGTTTCAGATAACCAAGCAGGCACCCGACAACACAGCTTAGAATGACCAGAACTACGACTAAACAAGTATAAAACCATATGACTTCTCACAACACTGCCTACAGTATCCAGTATCCGCTATCCCAAATTAATAAATACCGGTACGTGTTTGCATAATTATGTAACAGCGGCATCAATGCTCAAAAAAAAGCACCAAATTTCCAGAGTATCGAACTTTTGCATATTTATTAAACGCTCAAATGTATTAACAAGACACCAGAACAGATTATAGGTACTCAGAACAAAATTAAAGATAAAAACATTTACAGAAATATTTTTCAAATCTAACAATTCATTTATCCAGAAAAAATAATGACAGCATGGGCGCCCGATGAAAATTTTCTAGGTGACTCATCTCCCTGGTTAATATATACCCTAAGAAATTTAATACATTTCCATTAGCTAGGGGAGCAACCCCCTACCCTTCCTTCGGGCTCACATGAGTGACAGTATACTTTTATTTCTGTAACATGAAAAATTCCAGTTAATACAACACAATTTATGTAATGCTGTACTAAGTACGGTAAACTACGAAGCACTTTCCTAATTTTTTTCTTTTTCTTTTTTTTCTTTTTTTTTAAAAAAAAGTATTTCAACATTGTGATTCTAATTCTAGCTTCACCACCACTCGCAGTTGGCTACATTATCATAAGACTTTAGTTGATACGTCCAGCAGCTTCTTGGTTTCGAATGGTTGTACTTTGGAGCGATCTGCTTGCCACGATAGCCAACTAAAGTTTTGTTTGTCACCGAATAAAGTTCAAATATTAACATAGTGCTTTCCCATACATTACCTTGCTTAATGTTGAATTTCCAGGATATCTTTAACACTAGTACTGTATATATCACACCAGAAAACCACACACTAAACAAACAAACAAACAAAAGAAAGAAAGAAACAAACAAAACAAAACAAAACAAAACACATCCGAACCTACGCGCCATCAATCCTCGCTGCGAACATGTGCTTTTTCTTTCCGATGCGCATGCCCGACACAAGCATCTGACAGGAAAACGGTCTCCTACCATTATTTTAGAAAAACGGTAAACCGTATATTTTTCATGGTAGGAGGCACTTATTTTCACGGTTATTGGTTACAGTGTACAACTTAATAATTAGGGGCTGCGGTGCCTCAGTAGTAGAACGTTTACCTCAGTAGCAGAGCCTTTACCTCTGGTGCATGGATTCCCTAGGTCATCCCAGCTCGCGCCAAGTGAAACTTGTGGTGGACAAACACCGTGTGCGTGGGTTTTCTCAGGGGTTCTCCCGTTTCCTCCTAGTTTCTTCATTCCACCATTTTATTCATTTCTCATCAATGTCTCTTTTAGCTTAACCGGCATAAATATTGGACGTAAAACTTAAAGATTTAATTTCATTTTACAACTTAATAATTTCATTTCTTTAGTTCTACTTGCTTCTTTCCTTTTTTAACAAGAACACTACATTTTTGTTTTATTATTTTTGTATTCTCCAATAGTATTCCGTAGTTATTCTTTCTTTAGGGTCATTCCACATCACCTCATCCACACCCCTGCACCCGACCATCTCAGAATTGAATGAAAATTGGTAGACTGATAGATTGTTGGATCCTGATTCCAACGAGCCCAACGGTTTTGAAATCTGTCCACTGGCTCAAAAGTTATTAGCTTTTGAAATTTAAGCTTAAACTGCAAAAAAGCAGTCGCGAATCGCGTTTTTTGCTTCAAGGTCATAGAGGAAAATGGGTATAACTTCCTTTGTAATAAAGATAAAGCCATGATTTTTTTTTATTTTCAACTCATGTAATTTACTTTCAGGTAAAAGAAAAGATTGAGTTGTAATTCCTTCAATGGAATTTATTATGAGTGCTAATGCACAAGAAAAGGAGAGTTAAAAAAGACTAACGTTTTTTAATCTTTAAGTTCCCATAACTCATGAGCCCCACTTCCAATTTTTATGATTTCTTTTTTAAAAGATAGCTGACAACATGTACAATAATCTCAATGAAAAAAATTGATGGGATCTCTAAAGGAACACACAGAAAAAATAAAAACTGAAAATTCCTTATTTTTTTATAATGAGATGAATATAAGCCTAGTTAATTAACGTAAAATAGGCCTAAATACCACATTCCTTGTTAATAATGCATTAAAAATAGTACTAAATGTTCTTAGCAATGTCCTCTATTTACACATCACATTGCAAGAAACTTGTAACAGAAACACATAAATATTGCTAATAAAAAACATGTTTAAAGTGTAGGCTACTTACACTCTAATGCCTTTGCACATATTCTGCCCATTTTTTGATGGGATCTCTAAAGGAACACACAGAAAAAAATAAAATTCTCTAAATTCAGAATTCCAATCAGAGAAAAGCCAATAGCACACAAAATCCTTACAATTTTTGCTACCTAAACAGTATGTTCGCAATGTGTGTGAAGAAAATGTTAGAAGATGTCTTAAAGAGGTTCCATGAGGAAAACTGTTCTCCAGGAATAGGTCCCAAATAAAGAAATATAGTGTTAGAAATTAAGCTTATGGGATGTAAATCAATGCTTCACCACCAGTATTATTAATTCATTATTTAAAGCACAACTATTTTAAAAATTCATATTCAGTAAATTCATCATCATCATCATAGGTATTCTGCCTTTATTGCTGCAGCTGTGAAGCTTCCATGCTCCACGGTCCTCCGCTAACCTCTTCGTCTTCGCGTATGATCTTTCGGTTTTAATATCATCCATTAATTGTAGTCTCCTTCGCCCCCTCCCTCTCTTTCCCGCCACCATACCTTCTAGGACGTCCCTCATAATACAATCTCTTCTTAGGCAATGTCCCATCCAGTTTCTCTTCCTCTTCCTAATACTATCTAAAAGTGTTCTTTTCTCACCCACCCTCTCATTCGTTTTCCGGTCGACCCAACTAATTCTTTCCATTCTTCTCCACACCCACATTTCGAAGGCTTCCAGTCGATTTTCATCACTACGTAATGTCCACGTTTCCGCCCCATACAGTACAACACTCCACACGAAGCACTTTATGAGTCTTTTTCCCAACTCTCTATTCAAGGTCCCACAAAACAGACTTTTCTTCCTCCTAAAGGCTTCTTTCGCCATTCCTATCCTTGCTTTTATTTCACGTTCGCACTTCATGTTATTACTAAGAACACTACCCAGATATCGAAAACTATTCACTTGTTCTATTTTCTCCCCTGCTACTTTTGTATTTGACACAGACCCCTTCGTTCCAATCACCATGGTTTTTGTCTTTCTAACATTTATTTTCATCCCATATTACTCTACACACTCTACACACATGCGTTACTTATTACAAAGAAGACGGAACTCTCAAACACAAGAATATCTCCATTCTCAGCGATGATTTGGAACATGATGTTCCAATGGTCTTCGAGACACAACGGCTACTCTCAGTGTATATCAGAAACGAACTTCCAAAAGTGGTCGAAGTTGAGTATATTTCACAGACGGTTGTGCGGGTCAGTAGAAGAACTGCAAATCGTCTTGAATACGTGCCATCATGAGGAAGACTTTAATTTGAAAGCAAAGTGGTTATTCTTCGCAACAAGCCATGGCAAATCGCCTTGCAATGGCATTGGAGAAACTATCAAGCGCTCTGTCACAAAAGCAAGTCTACAAAGGACTGTAAGTGGACATATCATGAATACAGCAGCCATGTATGAATACTGTCGAGATCACATAAAAGGTGTTCTGTTTTATTACGTAGCAAAAGAAGATATGCCTCCCATTCGAGAAGAACTGAAGAAGAGATTCACGGCAGCATGAACAATTCCTGGCACTAGAAGTCTGCACTATTTTCAACACATTTCAGAGATGAAGATAGGTGTTAAAATGTTAAGCAGTGATGAGAATTTCAGTGTTACATCCAGTTTTACATTGTCAATAGACCTTCCTATGGCAACAGTGTCAGTGAATAGCTATTGCGCATGTGTTTATATGGGTAATTGGTTTATTGGAATCATAACAAAAGTTCAGGAAGATGAAGGAGATGCTGATGTCCTGTTCATGCACCCTCATAGGCCATCTCCTTCTTTTTACTGGCCGTCAAATACGGACTCATGCCCTGTACCTTTCACCAACATATTAATACTTGTGGATATCACTACCATTACAGAAAGAACATATAAGCTGTCAGATACTTCCAGTAAATTAGGGACAAAAAAATGGGCAGAATATGTGTAAAGGCATTAGAGTGTAAGTAGCCTACACTTTGAACATTTTTTTTTTTTTAGCAACATTTATGTGTTTCTATTACAAGTTTCTTGCAGTGTGATGTGTAAGTAGTGGACATTGCTAAGAACATTTAGTACTATTTTTAATGCATTATTAACAAGCAATGTGGTTATTTAGGCCTATTTTACGTTAATTAACTAGGCCTATATTCATCTCATTATAAAAAATAAGGAATTTTCAGTTTTTATTTTTTTCGTGTGTTCCTTTAGAGATCCCATCAATTTTTTTCATTGAGATTATTGTACATGTTGTCAGCTATCTTTTAAAAAAGAAATCATAAAAATTGGAAGTGGGGCTCATGAGTTATGGGAACTTAAAGATTAAAAAACGTTAGTCTTTTTTAACTCTCCTTTTTTTGTGCATTAGCACTCATAATAAATTCCATTGAAGGAATTACAACTCAATCTTTTTTTTACCTGAAAGTAAATTACATGAGTTCAAAATTTTTAAAAAAATCATGGCTCTACCTTTATTACAAAGGAAGTTATGCCCATTTCCCTCTATGACCTTGAAGCAAAAAACGCGATTCGCGACTGCTTTTTTGCAGTTTAAGCTTAAATTTCAAAAGCTAATAACTTTTGAACCAGTGGACGGATTTCAAAACCGTTGGGCTCGTTGGAATCAGGATCCAACAATCTATCAGTCTACCAATTTTCATTCAATTCTGAGATGGTCGGGTGCAGAATGCCTGTTTCTGTGGATGATTTGAAATGGAATGACCCTTTAGCGTTTCTATACGAGTATTGTATTGTTTTTCCTTAATTTCAGAACACTAAATATTGTATAATTTTATCCTTCTTTTCCTTCTTTGTTTTCTTTAAATTTGGTCTCAGTGGTAGAGACTTACCTATGATGTGTGAGGTTCAATCCCCAGTTAAGTAAATTTGTGGTGGACAACACCATGTCTGTGAGTTTTTTCGGTGTACTCCCATTTTCTAACACTTTCTACCGATTTTTGCATCACCATTCACTTGCCTTGAGAGGACATTAAACCCTGTCGCCCGTCTCATATAGCCTCGTTGCTGAAAGGGACGTTAAACTCAAAATCAACTCAACTCAATTAAGCCATTTCCTTTTTCTGAGTCGTTTGTAATCATCTATGCATGATATTGTTTATTCCCTTCATTTTATGGTATTTCAAACACTTCATAAGTTCTTGAATGGGCAATACATGGTTACTCCCCTGTAATTTTCTTTATTATTATTATTATTATTATTATTATTATTATTATTATTATTATTATTATTATTAGTAGTAGTAGTAGTAGTAGTAGTAGTAGTAGTAGTAGTATTCTGCCTTTTGGCAGGTCCTGGGACTTGTTTAGTCTTTCTTCTTTTTTCTTATTTCTTTTCTTCTTGATTTTCAGTTTGGGCTTGGAAATGTTTCTTCCATGTTTCTTGATTTTCAGTTTCCTGTTTCAACTCCCAATATTTTCTCCAATTTTTCAAATTATCGATCAGTTGTGTTCTTCCTCTTTCTATTCCTGACTTTCCTTCCATCTTTCCTTCTATGGCGGTATGAAGAAGACAAATTTTTTCATAAGGCGTGCCCAATGTAATTGGCTTATCTACGATGGTTGATGACTAGAAGCTGTAATCTTCTCTCCTATCCGTTTTAAAACGTCTTCATTTGTTACCCTTTTTGTCCATTTTTCTTTACAGCCCTCTAATTTCTATTATTTAACAATATTTTATTATATAAAAATGTCTTTTCTCTTACTTCTTCTTCATTTCTTATTATCTCCTCCTTTGCTACTTTAATTTCTCCTTAGGATGTGGTTGGTAAGCGTTAAAGCGTCCTACTCTTGAGCTTGACCTCATTGGTTTGATTCCAGCTCCCCCAAGTAACCATTGTGTTGGACAAATACCGTGTGAGTATTTTCGCGGGCTTCTCCCGTTTCCTCTTAATTTCATTCATTTCTCATCATCAACGTCTCCTTCTGCCTAGCGACCCAAATCGTGGAACGTAAAACTTTATTTCATTTTTTTAAAATTAATTTTTTCTCTACTTAGTTGTCCGCAGAATATATTTGCTTCCATCTCCTGCCTTTTTCCGTACTTCTAATTGTATTCCTTCTTGCATTATCCTAGTGAATTCTTTGGTCGTCGATAATTTATGTAACTATTTGTAATTATAGTGAGCTGTTGTAGAATTGTAACTAGAATTAGTAACCTTTGGATACAATTTATACAGTAGGGGAACATCATATTCACTGGCAGAAACTTTGCAAATCTTGTACTCAATGAGTGGGAAGTATAATTATTAGTGGACATTTCTACTAAACTGTTGGAAATAAAGATACAAAGGGGTATATCTCGTTTGCCATAAGTACCAGACTGTTTCACATGATCGGGTCAAAAGCCAGGTTCAGTACTAAATCGAGTCTGGATATTATAAATCAAGGTATGAGATATTTGAAGCACGTAACGTCCGTGTAGAGTGTCCTGTATAATTCGGAGAAGATACATATACTTTACCATTATTACTGATTTTATTCAAACAACGTCACTTTTGACAATGTCCTATCCGTATTTACCTTACGTGCTATACATAATTTTTAAGTTCTTCACTATGTCTTTACAGTAAGCTTTCTGAAAAATAAACACACTGTTGAACAAGACTGCACTTATTTAATATAAAAACACATTTACACGTGACCTTTCGATCTTCTAGCCAAGATCCTCATCAGAGTGTACGTCTGATGAGGATCTTAGCTAGAAGATCGAAACGTCACGAGTGGAATCTTGATTATTAAATAAGTGGAGTCTTGTTCAGCAGTGTTTTTTTTCTGATTTTATTTGCAAGACGTATGACTATCATTGTGTGTCAGTAAGCTTTCTATTAGCCACCTCCTTATTACAGTTGTTGAGATGTATGGAGGCTTCATTTTTTTCATTGATTTTTGATTGACTTGACTTTACCATGTTTCGTCGTTTCTTTTTGACTATGTTCCATCCATTTTAGGACAATTTCGTTTTTGAATGTAGAATCGGTATAGTCTGTTCTATATCTAGTCTAATTTTCAGCGACCTTCCTCTTTAGGTTTTTGAGATAAGTGGAGGAATTACTTGTTATCCATCGATTTTCCATTGACATTAATGTAAAAGTCTCGTGCTTTTCTGCTTATGTTTAACCCATTGTAGGACAATTTGCTTTCGAAATATAGAATCTATATAGTCTGTTTCACATTTTAGCTTAATTTCAGTCACCTCCCTGTTTTGGTTTCTGAGATAAGTGGAGGAATTATTTGTTTTTCATTAATTTTCCATTGACAAAGCTAATTTGCCGTGCTTTTTGACTATGATCCATTAATTTTGAGACAATCAATTTTTAAAATATAGAATCCGCGTAGTCTCTTCTACATTTTAGCTTAATTTCAGCAGTCTCCCTAATTTGATTTTTGAGATAAAAGGAGTAATTATTTGCTTTTCGTTGATTTTACATTGACATTAATGTTAATGTTGCTTGTTTGCTTGAGTATATTCCATCCATTTTAGGGCAATTTGCTTTTCGAACATGGAACCTGCATAGTCTCTTCTACATTTAAGCTGAACTTCAACCATCTCCCTTAAAGTATCTTTACATCATTGAAATCGAATAAGCCTTTTAAACTGTTGCTGCATTATGGTACTTAAAAGATGAATACCTCATTTTCCTGAATACATTTCGGAAATTCCACCTGGAGCTATGAGTGAACATGAACATTTCTCTATAATAAAATGAGTGTTATTAATCATTTGACAAATTGACTTTTTAATATCATGGTTATAAGACAGCGTATTTCTCTGCACACAATTTTAGAATTTTATTAATAAAACAATAAAGGAAAGTAAAGAATATAGGTATTAAAGGACTTTTTATTTTAAACTGTTATGCATAAAGGAATGGAATGCGATATGGCATTTTATTTAATAATAGATTTTATATATATAATTAGTTATAACAGAAAATTGTCGAAAAGAGGGTTTGTTTCTAAAAGCATAGAATGAGGGTAAGTCTTTGGGTGGAGTATTTAATGAATGTACTGAAATAATACTTTACCACATTTCATATTTTTGAATTATTCATTCCTTTTATCTTATACCGAGAAATAAAGAGTGTTTACTTACCAGGAGGTAATCTGGTCTTTTTCATTTTTTTCAAACACATATATATTCCAATTACAAGGAGAGAAATACACCACAACCACATTGTTCTTAAAGTGTATTGATCTGTGACCTGAAACAAAAACAAAACACTTAATATTCTCTCACGTGCAGAAAATATAGCTGATATAATGTGTCGTTTCTACACTGAACATTGCTGGACTGCTACAACACGATGGAAATATACCAAGAGAAATGTTTAAGCAAACTTACATTTCTCTAAAGGGGCCCATAGACGATCCACGGTTTGTGCAAACATCATGTTTGTGCAAACACTGTGTTTGCGCAAACACTCGCCCATACACGATTCAACTATTTGCACAAACTTCAGATCAATTTTGAGTTGATCGCATAAACATATCCACTGAAGCAGCTTGTTTAGCGATAGTAATTGCTTGTGGTTTGGAAGGGGAAAGACTCGCGAAACCAAAAAGGAAGAAGACGGTGTGAATGAAAGCGTGGTTCAAGAAACGGTCTAGTTTAGTCATCAAAATTTAATAGCAGAGCTTGAGATAAGTTCGACTATGGACTTATTTACGAATGGATTCAACTATATTTGGTGAAATATTGGAAATGGTTACGCCTCTTATTCAAAAACAGGATACAAATATGAGAGATGCCTTATCTCCTGATAAGAGGTTGTTTACCATTTTGTGTTATCTTTTGTGCGGAAACACGTACGAGAACTAAAATTTGAAACAGCCATTGCACCCCAGACGCTTGGACAAATTATAGAAGAATGTGAGGCCGCAATTTTCAGATTCCTGTTTTTATAATCTTCACTCTTTACCTTCCACAGTTCAGGTAAATTTCGATAAAGTTCAATAAATTCTCTCCAGAATTGTTGAATCCTATTCATTGATGCCACAACGCAAGAAATAAGCGTTTGTATAATAGGCCTCCTACTCGGAAATAAGACTCGTGTTTGCACAAACATGCTCTGTACACGGTCCATGTGATTGTGCAAACATCATGTTCGTGTAAACATTTTTCGAACGAGTTCATGTGGAAAATGTTTGCACAAACGTTTGCGCAAACAGTTCATACAGCAACATACACGATCAAACTGTTTGCACAAACCGTGGACCGTGTATGGTTCCTATAAGATTTGTACTCTACCAGCATTATATTTCTGAATTTGCTTTACTTTATAATTGTTATACGCGAGCTAAAGAGGGAAATTTAAGTAAAAGTCAACACAAATCTTAATTATTTCAATATCAGCCAAATTATTTGTGTAACATTTGATTGCAGTTAAACAATGTGGCGTTCGAACTTCTAGTTTCAAATAGTTCTATTTTCAGTAGAGATTGGATGTTAAGCATAATGCCTGTTTTCTTAGTATTAAAGATATGATCAAAAACACATTAATATGGGATTATTTTGGTATAACTGATTCAGCAAAAGTTTAGCTTGCGCTAACATACCCTTACTTTTGAAACATTTTGGAAAAATATATCATTTTAGACAAGACAGTAAAAGGTTAAAACTTGGCATAGAGTTGGAGGACCTTGAACTAGAGCCAGAGATGTTTAACTGTCAAATAAAAGGTAGGATACTGACAGGATACGATGACAGTCAGGAAAGGCGTTATCTTGATCAAAGGCCAGCGAGTATACCTTAACATTTTGGGAGATATGCATATCGATTCTGTAGCATGGTTAAAAAATGACCAAACATCTAAATTTGGAAGAATTTTTCCTGTAAAATAAGACTTCAAAGGAGTTCCTTAATATCACGTTTTAAGCAAGAATGAACAAAGTGTTCGATCAGTGTTATTTAAAATATAAAATATCACAAAAAGTTGATATTCTTTCGTTAAAATAATTGCGAATAGAGTCTATTTTTTTCGTGACAGCACCCAAAGGGGATTTTTTTTTAGTTCAAGCAGGCCTCTCCGGTGGTCAAGTGACTATCACTTGTTCTTGGTGCACACAGTCTCGAGTTCAATTCCCGGAGAAAGCAGAAAAGTTAATTTTACAATCATTTGGCCTAAAAGGGTATAAGGGTGGGATATTAAACATAAAAGTTTCATTTCATTCCAATTTAGGCCATGTCTGAAACTTTTAAATGCTCTTGAATGCTTGAAAATTTCGACTGCAGTGATGGTAGTGTTAGCCACGAGACAAGAAATAAATCTTTCTCGTCCCATCTCGGAGAAGTCTTGTCTCGTCTCTATTATGGTTCTTTCTTGTCTTGTCTCGAATTTTGGCAAACTTTTTTTCGTCTACCTTCGAAAATTTCTAATTTCGTCACTCCCATAAATGTATATACTTTGAATTTTGGAAATAGCTTTAACAGTTATCTTGGTAGATCAATTTAGTAACTGGACCAATGCCCACCCAAGTTTAATCAAGCATGACCTGCGTGATGCAAAATAAACTGACCATTTTCCCTGGAGGATTCAGTTTGTGAACGGCAAGGTATCACCGTGCCCTGGGTTGCGCAAAATTAACATAAAAATTCGAGTATATTTACTTTGATAACATACATGAGGGCATAAAACGTGTTAGCTCTATGCCTTGTTAATATTGAAAGCTCATGGTTAGCACCTTAGATATACGTTAGCAATATTGGAAATATATGTATTTTCATGTTTGAGAAGATAGGAAGCCAAAATACACAAAATCTGCCTCAACATATTTATTCAGTCGCAGGGGAGACCAGATAACAAGAAAATACATAAAAGTAAACATGAACGAATATACAATGAAATGTTGTATCCGAAAATTCTGTCGTGGTAATTGGATGAGAAAGAGGCGGTTCAGTTGACGGAGACTATAAATTGAAACTGATCCCCGAATCATATCTGCGAAAGCCTATAAAAAGGTTGCAAAGAAACTAAGCGTCAAGCGTATATCCTTCGAGGTGACAAATTGGATTCCAGCCCCGAAATGACTTCCTGGTCTCCAAATAGTATTGCGCTGTTAGGTGCTTATTAAAACATGTTAGTAAAGCAGATGGCGAATACTTATAATAAAAAAATGGGACTGCTCATTCTTCTGATGGGGACAATAAGTTTAAAAAAAATGTAAACCCTGAAATTTGAAAATTGTAAAAAAAAATGGTCCCTTTTCCCCCTTTTAAAAGCAGAATTGTTGAGTGCTGCAGTATATGTTTACTTATTTTTGATTTCATACTATAAACAAAAACAATTTAAACTATTTGTTTGTATATTCAATTTGACGCCTCTAACTGAAGCGAATATTTACATTAAGTATTTTGTGAATAAAGAATCGAAAATTTTAATAATGAAATTGTTATCTTTAGAAATCGAAGTTTTGAAAATCTGAAACACATTTTTGATTAATTGAATTTAATTTATGTACCAGACTTCTTACTTTGAACTTAAGCGAATGCTTACATTACAGCATTTGAATATCACGGGAATTGTTCCCTCTCCACGTTAAAAGTTGAATTGTCAAAACGTATTTTCTATTATATTTAACTAACAGTATAAATACCTTATTCTACTTCTCTAACTTAGCAAATCCTCTCGTTTGGAAGTTTCACATTAAAAAATCGAAATTTGTGAGATAGCTATTGACCAATGTTCCCAATTTAAGAACGGGATTTTAAAAAAATCAGAAGCACAAGTTCACGTGTTTTTAATGAGAAGTTCAAATCTCAAGTTTTATCTTCCCAATGTGAGATACGACTGTCATCCAGAAAATAAAGACCGTTTAGTTATAAAAAATGAAAAACACAATATTTATTGGAAAAAACAATTCTGTTACATACATAGAAAGTGTGCCAATCGCTAGAGTGGTATCGCGCCTCACTACTCCCACCTCCAAAAAAAAAAAAAAAAAAAAAAAAAAGAATCTCTGAGCACAAAAGGTCACGGCAATCGTTTTTGGTACCTAGAAAAGGTATTCTTTTGATAGATTGTACGCAAAAAACACTACGATTAATGGAAATCGTTATTTATTTATTTATTTTGACTTATTTTACATGTCGAGGTTAAGGCTATATGAAGCCTTCTCTAATACCTAAACATGATACAAAATTGAAAAATCAAAAAAATATAGTAAACAATAACAAAACAAAAAGAAGTAAGAGAGTAAAAGAAACATGCAAGAAACAGAAGGTCACTTGAACACACACATACACACGCACACACGCACACATAACACACACAAATATAATAAAGTGCTACACGAAAGTAAATACATGTTACAATATGTAATAAATGTTGAGTTTTATATCTTTGTGACAAGTTTCTCTATTTGCTCTTCTATCTCTGTGTACATTGAACCCTGCTTGGATAACAATAAATTAGAAACTGCTCTTCTGAAAGATGCTAGAGAGCTTAACTCACGTACCGAGGTTGGCAAAGTATTCCAATCACGACACGTCGAGATTATATATGATTTTGAGGAATAATTTGATCTATGAATAGGAATTGAGAGCTGCCTATTAAAACGTGATCTTTTGTCCCTCTCATGGAAATCGCTTTAAAAATTAAGGTGTTTTAGAAGATAGGAAGGTTCTGTAAAAGTAAGTGTTTTATACAGCAGTACCAACGAGTGCAATTTTCGCCGTTGCTGCATCTTCAGACATTGCACCTTTTTGAAGAATGGCGTTACATGATCGTAGAATTTTAAGTTAAAAATAAAACGTACACAAGCATTTTGTACTCGCTGCAAACGCTTTCGTAAATGTATATCAGCGTCAGTTAAGGCGGTGTCACAGTACTCCAAATGTGTTACCACTAGGGTTTGAACAAGAGTTTTTTTTTTCAAGTGTGTTGGTAAAAAGTTTTTTAATTTGCTGAGAGAATGAAGAATTCCAAAAGCCTTCTTGCATGATGCGTTAATTTGACCGGACCAAGTTAAATATTTGTTAAGTATGACGCCAAGATTTTTCACAGAGGAACAGAAAGGAATATCTACGCCTTCTAAAGTTATATTGGGAACAAGTGAAGCATCTATTAACGTCGTTGCACGTTTGGAAGTAATTAAAATTGAGCTTGATTTGACTGGATTTAGAATCAAACAATTATTTGCTGACCATTTAGCCAAATTACTCAAGTCTTCGTTCATCTTTGTTATACAAGTATCTATGTGCCTTGGTGAAGAAGATAGATACAGTTCAACATCGTCCGCATACATGTGATACTTACAGTGTTTTAGAGATTGTGGTAAGTCATTAACATAAAGGCAGAAAAGAAGAGGCCCTAAAACACTACCTTGAGGAACCCCACAAGGGAGGTTACGCTGACCAGAAACTAACTTGGCAACCGCCACATACTGTTTTCGGTTGCATAAATAATTTTGGACCCACTTGGCAGCTGAAGTAGAGAAACTAAATTTTTGCACAAGTTTATGTAGCAAAATGTCGTGGTTTACTGACTGGAATGTTTTGCTATAATCCAGTAAGCAGTACTGACTGGAATGTTTTGCTATAAGTATGGTTATCTCTCTCTTGTCCAAAGCAGAACGTATATCATCATTAATACTGGTAAGGGCTGTAGAAGTGCTGCAATGTTTACGAAACCCGAATTGAGAAGTGTCTAAAAGGTTATAAGTTCTAAGGTGCTCACATATTTGGTCGCTTACAATATATTCAAGAGCTTTAGATAGGACAGGCAATATTGAAATAGTCCTTAAGTGTTCTGCAGACCGGACATCCTTAATCTTAGGGAGAGGCAGGACTCGTGTTGTCTTCCACAAGACTTTGAATGTTCCGGTAGTAAGGGAAAGATTAAATAAATTGGTAATTGGGGAAAGGACGAAAGGTCCTGATCAATGTTATGGTTATTTCATCAGCACCTATAGCAGTGGATTTTATCCTCTTAATCACTTTCATTACATCCTGTGGGGTAACATAAGTGAAAGAGAAACCATTTTCTTCAAAATTAGAGTTATTGTAAGACTCGAAGACAATTATGGCGACCCATCCGAAACAGGAGGCGAGGAATGCTTTCTGGAAGAATTATGCGTCATCACAATAATACCTCACATTGCTGCTGCAACTCAAGAATTGTTGTATCAGTTCGGATGGAAATTTTCGATTATCCACCCTATAGTCCGGACCTTGCTTCTACCGATTTCCACCTTTCCTCTAAGCTAGAAAAGTTTCTTGACGGTAAATGCTTTGGAATTGATGAAGATTTTAGAAAATAAATCTAATGCATTTATCTGCCAAAGTAATAATTATTTTAATTCTTTAACCGTACAATGCATGTTTTTTTTTATTTTCTGTGAAAAATAGTTTTGCAAGAGAAAACAAAAATAAGTACCGGTACGCTTAATAGTGCCAATTATGCGGAAACTGTGGAATTACAACTGGCTTCGAACGTTCCTAATCTAATTCTAACATGCATTAGAAACTGCAAACCGTTATGTAGGAAAGAACAGATTATTTACCACTATAATCCATATCTGTCCCACTATGCATTGTAAGGTTAATAAAAAATATTGAAGAATGTATAGTTAGCACTTGGTTTAATGAACTGGCGACAGAAGAGTATAACAAGAAATTCTGAAGAGATATGAAGTTTACATGAAGGTGTTGATTATGTAGAGAAGTAAGGTAAGTTTCAGGTAGGTAACATAATTGTTTTTCTTTTTTAAAAAAAAAATAATTTGTTTTCCATTTTGTATAAATAAACGGTCTTAATTTTCTGGGGTCCGCGGTGACCCAGTGGTACTTTAGGCTCTTTAGATTTGATTAGTGCTGAAAAGGGAGAGACTATGAATAATGTTGCTAGTGCTGAGAAGTTGTATCACATGAATCGGTGGCAATAACCGAGTGGTTTCGGGCGTTAGGCTTCGGATCATGAGGCATAATCCACTGGGGGTTCTAGTGCCCCTGAAGAATATGGTCGGAATTTTAACTGTCCTCGATATTTCTTTAATTGTGTCCCTGTCATGTTTGGATTTCATGGAATGCACCTGAGATGAATATGGAGACTAATATCCCGATTGGGACGAAGTTTTTTTGAAAAAATATGGTAGAGCGTTCACCTGTGATACATGGGGTCCCAGCTTCGATCCCAGCTCGCGCCAAGTAGGCTTTGTGGTGCACAAAGAACGTGTGAGTTGGTTTCCTCGAGGTTCTCCCGTTTCCTCCCACTTTCTTCGTTCCATTATTACATTCATGTCTCATCATCACCGTCTGTTTTAACTTAGGTAGCATAACCTTGAGACGTAAAATTCAAAGAATTAATTTCATTTTTATCTTCTGGATGACCCACGTACTTCATTAGTGGAAAAGAAGTTGGAACCTTCTTTAACCTCCCTTCGAATATATTTTAAATAATCCTTCCCAGGTCTGTATCCACGGGCTGGGGACAAGGGGGCCGTCCCCCTAAATTTTTCTTGCCCCCCACCCTAAAATTTTCATGGATTGTTTGCAAAAAATTTCGATTAATTCTATGTGTAACCACTAAGAATAAAATTCAATATAGAAGAGATTATTCCAAGAATTTTTCCATTTTAACTATTTAACGAACACTTCTAAACATATTTTAAAGGAGTTAAAAGTAAAGTTTATCAGTCTTCTCGAATTCTCGATATGAAATGACACAATACATATTGAAGCAAGTTTTTACGAAAAGAAGGCATATATTCATAATACTTCATGCCACAGTAGTAATAGCGATCTGGGAGGTAGGAGACGAAGTGTAAAGTGTTTGTTGCAAGCCAAATCATAAAAACGGGAACAGGAGCAAAGCATTTATCTTTTGTCGATTGCTGTAACGGCGGTAGCTTATTGTGATTCTATTGTGTAGTTGTAGTACATATATGAATTGCAAAATTCTTGTCAAAAACAAACCTTAGATTAACTGTGGAACAATTACTTATGAATTGAATTAACAGCTCCGAGTTCCGTTAAAGATGATTGATTCTAGTAGGGTCCAAATTATTGTGGTGTGATATGTAAAACAAGAACTGTGGTGGAACATTCACCGAAAAAGTAATGGTTGCAAAGACTTTCGTATCTTTGTTCTCGTAGAATAAAGTTAAGCTAAATTACCTTAATGAGATAAGTAACTGAGCAAGTGAACATATTTAACGTTTAAGTTTAAGGATTAAATTCTGGGTTGTGGAGCCAGGACTAGTAAATTTTGCAAGATTTAGAGGAGAAATTAAGTAGCAAATTGTTTTGTATGGTACTTGGGGTGGAAGATCCAGTGGAAGTAGCTAGTTTTCATATAAAAACGTTGTAAATTGGAACTATTTCTTAGTCGCGTACGCGTAATAATGAATTCAACATGAAAGAAGCAGTGATGCTTTTACTCGATAACAGATGGGTGTAGCGTTTTACTTATATAGAGAAAAATCCGTTCTACGGACAGTGGTATTTTATATATACAAATATACGGAATCTTCTTGCTTACTACAAAACTCAGAAGGGAACATACGTTATCCGTATGCTACATAGGCACTACCCTTAGTTGTAACATCATGCCGATGCAGAATATCTGATGTCTAACAGTCTTTCTTATATTACATACATATATAAATGTTACCCTCGTCAGCTATATGTTATATACGTCCGTTTGTATGTGAGATCCTGACCGCCTATATTGTTTCACACGGAAAATATGTATAGATGGAGCACTTATACAGAAAGTATTATAAAACATGTGTTTTCAGTGATACGCTTGCTGTACGTTAAATCCAAAAACTACAGGATTTACAAATGTAACATACGATATTACATATGCCGCATACATTTTTTTCTCACTGTGGCTTTGAATAACATTATAGTATTTCTTTTAGCTGTTTTAGTATGTGTCTTCCTGGTATAGTGTACAGATGATTCATTTATATAAAACGAGTTCAATTTAAGATTTTAAACAAGAACTTCGTATAAAACATTAACAAAAAATATAACTTTAATTGTAAACAAGGGAATTACTTCAAAGTTACCCGTCCACCTAATTTTCAACAAAAGCAATAATAAAATCTACAACCATCAATTTCTACTTAAACTTTACTCATTTTATGTTCTGTTACGTTACCTCGAGGTTGTGAGTACGGAGGAGGAACCACAATTACATATGAGAATCCATTATTAACCTAAAGGGAGACTGGCGGGCCGCGTGAAGAACGATTGTGGGTAGTTAATGGGGAGTGCGAAGTTGAGAGGGAAGAACGAGGGAAGCGAGAAGCCAAAGTAAGGTGGGATAATGCACTACTACTTTACTAAGGTAACGTTAAGGTAATTGTAGAGAACTCCGACATCTGGCGAACTTCGACACTTCATAGTTAGCAACACTGTAACTTCTAGCTGAAGGACAGTCAAAGATTATCGAGGTGGATGCAAGGAAAGCTTTAAGACGTGTTGTGAAAGGTCTCGCCGCTACAGTTGAATTTACTGGGATAGAAGAGGGGATAAAAAGAGAAGAGGTGAGTTCATGCATCCGGAAATATGTGTGTCTTATAAAATTGTTATACTGAAAGGTAAGAAGTGCTATCAAGATCATTGCAAGTTGTTGTTTATTTTGCGTTGTGTGGTGAGTATTGCTGAGTATTGGCGTACAAATCATTTGTCCGTGCAGTGTTGCTAACTGTACCTAAAATGTACTAAATTGCAGTGTGCTATTATTGGGAACTCCGACATAGGAAAATAGGGGAACTTCGACACTACTCAAAATCAAATCCAATCAGTGTCCGAGGAACAGGTTCTATCTTTGATCTTAGAACCTTATTACAGCCAGTACTTATAGATGCACTACTTCAAGTCTGAGTATTGAATTCACATAGATTGGAAGTCTTAGTTTCACACTGTGATTCCCACTTGAATACAATAGTAATGAAAAGAAAAGTTCTAAACAGCGTCAAAACAATAATTAGGAACTTTCCAAATGCAATAATTATTGCCATTCTGATCAGGGACATAGCCAAAAATATATCATAGAATAATATTTGGCATAATAGAGAAATGCGCTTAGGGACATATACGGATATACCAAGTCTTATGTGGCGTAACCAGCTGATATGTGGGTCATATGCTCGGTTAGAGTACTTCATGGGCTTTTGTGACACGAAGTTTAGTATTTTATTTCAGTACGATAGAGGTCGGGCGAATTACAGGTAAGAATTGGAATATTCCCACAAAGAATGGAAAGAACAAAATATTAAAGTGATGCCACAATTTTGAGACACCCTGTTGATTCAAGGAAAGACAAAAAATGTTATATATTTGGTCTAGGAATTAATTCGTGCGGTTGGTACGCACACATTGAAGCTGTAGTACAAACACAAAATACATAAATACCTTAAGAAAAATATTGTCCATCGCTAGCCACCACTTTCGCCCATCTGTCAGACAATGTACGGATTCCGTGGCGAAAGAAGTCCTCATCCTTGGAAGCGATCCAGTCAGAGACCCATGTTTCGATATCTTCTGAAGAAGTAAACCGCTGTCCAATCAAATCGTTGTTCATGCAATCGAACAAGTAGTAGTCCGAAGGAGCAACGTCTGGTGAATACGGCGGGTGGGGTAAAACTTCCCATCCGACATTTTCTAAATAGGTTTTGACCGGTTTTGCGACATGTGGGCGAGCGTTATCATGTTGAACAATAAGTTTATCATGTCTGTTCTCCCATTCTGGTCGTGTTCTGGCCAGAGCTTGCTTCAAACGCATTAATTGTCGTCGATAACGTTCTCCATTCATAGTTTCACCCGGTTGCAGCAGCTCATAGTACACCACACCTTTCATATCCCACCATATGCACAGCATAACCTTTGCACAGTGAATATCTCGTTTTGGTTGTGATGGACCTGGTTCACCTGGTTTCACCCAGGCCTTTTTTCGTTTAGGGTTCTCGTAATGGATCCACTTCTCATCACCCGTAATAATTCGATGCAGAAACCCCTTTCTGCTCTGTCGTTGAAGCAGCAATTCGCAAGTCTCCGTCTTTCAATTCATGTGGAACCCAATGTGACATCTTTCGAATCATTCCCATGGCTTTCAAGCGTTTGGAGACTGTTGTTTGATCAACGCCTAATGCTGCTGCAAGTTGTTCCTGCGTTTGACACGAATCCTGCTCGAGCAATGCTGTCAATTCTTCGTCTTGAAATTTTTTTGGCTGTCCAGCTCGCTCTTGGTCTGCCAAGCCGAAATCACCGTTTCTAAACCGTGCAAACCACTTCTGACACTTCGCTCAGCTAGAGCATGGTCACCATACACTTCCACCAAAATACGATGACTTTCAGTCGCACTTTTCTGCATGTTAAAGTAATGCAGCAGGACACCCCGCAAAAACACTTTCTCAGGCACAAATTGCGCCATGTTCACTTAACTACAAACTGGTGTTGTTGACGCTTTAATCCACTGCCCTATACTACGAACGATACGCGATAACAGGGGTTTGCAACACATGTGTGGATACACGGAACTGTGGGACGCTCCGTTCATTGCGCCATCTCTTGTCCACCCGCACGAATTAATTCCTAGACCAAATAATATTAATGACGGTCTATAACTTTGAATCTGGTTAAGAGAAATGTACTGTAGAATATAATTTGTTTATCGATCTTGTAATTAGTATTAATAGTTTTATTCTTTGCTGAAAAAAGGAAATAAGAGAAATAGAACATTGAAAATGTATTTCATCATTTAAACTGGCGAGTAGACATGATTTCCTAATAGGGGGGTCCAGGACATGAAATACTGTGGTAAGCACAGCAGGGGCTCCATCATTCTAAATTATTTTACTGGCAACATATAGTGGTTCGTTTAACCAGGATTTCGTAATGGCAGGGGGGAAGGGAAGCGTGATATGAAATACGGTACTGTGCTTATCATATTAGGAGCTCGATTAATTTAAACTAGTTTACTGGCAACATATATTGTTTTGTTAGGACAATAAAATGAGGATATGTTAATAAACATTTTAATGACAAACAATGAAGAATTCTCGACTAAAAGAATATAAAAAAAGTATTGAAAAAGATTTTACAACTTCTACGTTCCTTTCTCTGTTCATTGAAAAATAACAATTTCCCTTTCATTATAACCTCAACTATTATAAAAAGTACATATCCAATAATGTCTGGTAAAATATTTTACAATATCTGCGTTCCTTTCTCTTTTGAATTCAGGTGTTAACCGAACTGTCTTTCCACATAACTATTTAATTTTTATTATTCCGTCAACTACTATCTGTTCCAAATGACAAGTTAAAAGAGCAATAGAAAATTGTTTCTAAAATAACATGTTTGATACTGCAGAGAAGCGATGACGAAAAATTATGATAAAAAATGTCAACAGTATCACAGAACGGCGCTATATTTTCGAAAGCTTGAATTTTCTCTGACTAGCAGCAGAAATTCTCAGAATTACGCAACTTTGCTAGAAATTTCAAATTCCCCCACTTTTCCAGCATATCATGCTCAATCGCCACCATGTATTGCAAGTAATTCAGGTAACTCGTTCCTCGAAAGGCTGGAGTGTAGAGGAAACAATGAGAAGGCCATATGCCGACAATCTTTTTTCGTTTCTTTTTGTTTTATCCTTCCTTAGTTTTCTTTATCTCTGATTTCGAAGAGGAGTCCGACACCCTTCCCCTCCCATTGGCTACGTGCCTCCGTTCAAGGTTGAATGTCGTCGTGGTGCGTAAACAGCTTGTAGCTCGGCATAAGTTTCGTGAGAACAACTGGATTTCCCGAAGGTCAGATGCTGCTAAGGAACGCGAAAGACATGTAAGGGCATGGAGTGAAACACGTAGTCGTTTGATTGAGCGAAAAATACTCAAAACGTTGATTTATTCTTTTCTCTTTTGCGGAGAATGAGTCCGGAAACACTTTCTCTCCTTAATTCTGGATTTGGCGAACAGGAATATTATCGAATATTTATTCGTTTATTTTGGGATAATCCTTGCTTGGGTTTGGTTTGGAGGCAATCCCGCGTTCACTAGAGTGAACAGAATTTAAATTTGTAACCAATACAGTAGCTTTGCTATTAAACGTTGGCCTTACAACTCGTTATTATAGTTCGTGTTAACGTAATTATAGCTTTGTTCATGGAATTAACTAGCTCTTTAATACATATAATTATTTACAGGTATTATAATTAGTTATAATATAATTACTTATAATTTATAATATAGATATTATAATTAGTTTATTTTCTTGTCAAATTAACCTTAATAGCTTTTCGAGTGTTAGCTACAGAAACAAAGTATTCAAGGATCGTTTTATGCTCCCAGCGAGAACTCATGTGGTTCGGATTTAACGTTATTCCTCATTTCTGAAAGGGAAGTTAAACTCAACATAAACTCAACTCACTTTATGCTACCCTATTTAGCTCTTGTTAAAACGGAATTTTGCTATTCTTTTTTACTTTTTACTTAAGATTTTGCTTATATTTTTGAAGTTGTCTTTTGAAAATGCTTCTCGTTTTATTGCATTTTTATTGTTCGCATTTGCCTGTTAATTTAGAACTATTCGGAAGCTTGTTTTTACGCATTTAATTATATTTCGCGTTCAGCGTCGTTATTCAATAGCTCTTTACCGCTATTGGCAAACTTTTGGCTTCTAATAACTGTTTGAAGAGTTTAAATTACGCGAGTCGTTTGCGCCTTGGTGTTTCTGTTTTTAAGAAATAATAGCAAACTGTTGAAACTCTTAAGATTGTTATTTAATAATTAAGTTTACTAAGTTAATAAAATAGATACTGCAAATAGATCAAATCATTATATAGATACTTCAAATATTAAATATTCGAGTTATTTAGCTTAACGTTACGAGAAATTTGAATGTTATTTTTGGCTGTTGTTCAATCTATTTATATCTGAAATAAAAAGTAAAACACTCGACTCCTGCGTTTAATATTATACTGATCATATCTTTTTTTCATATCTGAATATATTTGATCGTATTTTGTGTAATTATTATATTTGAATATTTGCAATTTCTGTCTGAAGTGATATTTAGAAATAAGCACCGGGAGACTAACCATTTACGTCGGGGGAGAACTAGATCCGAGCTACACTGGTGGTTTGCTACCTTTTAGCATTTAGGATAATATTTTTTTTATTCGTTCAAACAGACAATTGAGACTAAACCAGGTTATATGATCACTTCACACACACGAGATAATTCTTGTTTAGTTTTCTTTAGTTACTTAGGGGCCGCGGTGACTCAGTGGTAGAGCGTTCACCTCTGGTGCTTGGGGTCCCGGGTTCGATCCCAGCCCCCGCCAAGTGAACTTTGTGGTGGACAAACACCGTGTGCGTGGGTTTTCTCGGGGTTCTCCCGTTTCCTCGCACTTTCTTCATTCCACCATTTCATTCATTACTCATCATCATCGTCTCCTTTAGCCTAAACGGCATAAACGTGGGACGTAAAACTCAAAGATTTCATTTCATTTTTTTCTTTAGTTACTTAGTATTGAAATTTGCTAAGGTATAATAAATTAAACTTAGTATTGAAATACAGCTGAAATTTGCTAAGACGTAATAAATTAAACTTAGTATTGAAATATAGCTGAAATTTGCTAAGACGCAATAAATTAAACTTAGTATTGAAATATAGCTGAAATTTGCTAAGACGTAATAAATTAAACTTAGTATTGAAATACAGCTGATATTTGCTAAGACATAATAAATTAAACTTAGTATTGAAATACAGCTGAAATTTGCTAAGACGTAATAAATTAAACTTAGTATTGAAATACAGCTGAAATTCGCTAAGACGAATCAAATTAAACTTAGTATTGAAATACAGCTGAAATTTGCTAAGACGTAATAAATTAAACTTGCTGACGCTATAGACATGAAAAACTATCAGCAGCCAAATGGATTACGCCCAACTGGGTGATGAATAGGCGCGTATCAGTTTCTATGTGTCAATATTTCTGGCCTTTTTGATCAGAGTTCGCTAGCTATTAATTTACGTAACTTTCCAAATACCTCATGATGCTGTGTAAATACCAGAAACTTTTAATGCTACTTGCGAGAATAGAATCAGGGACCATGCACAAAGAGGTCGCGCACGCTGATAATGCTGCTAAACTAGAGCTAAGCAACAACAATTTTAGGAATGATAAAAAAAAAAGAGTCTCAAAAGATTGCGATCTTGGAGATTCTTTTGTGATCAGGGGCTACAAAATTTTTGAAGAGCCCCTAAATTGAGTTTTCATATTTTTTTGCGGAATAAGCACATCGTACTGAGTTAAGTGGTAGTTTGGGATTTTCTACACTATATGTAGTTCTCCAGATATAAGGTCTACCAGAAAACTTTTGCCTGAAATGTATTGGATCTTTTGATCCAATAATAATAATAATAATAATAATAATAATAATAATAATAATAATAATAATAATAATAATAATAATAATAATAATAATAATAATAATAATAAAAATTAAACGTCTACTTTCTTGAAAACTAAAGTTTACTTTTTACTCAAAAAACGACTCTAACTACTTCGTTCATATTTCTTACATCAATGTTCCAGTTGTTTTTCTAACAAGGGATGGATGTGAACTGCCATAGCTAGATTTTTTAGAAAATTGGTACCCTTAACCAATAGCATTTGCGAAGTGAATTAAATCATCGTTACAACCAACTAATCAAAAGAACTCTAAATCGATGAAATTTAGCCAATTAGAATTTAACAAAGATAATGTAATAAAGAATGTGACATCTATGGTAAACAATCCAATATCCAAAATTTTAGGAAAGAATCTAGACCAAAATAAAACAAACGTAGCTCCCAATCACAGCAACAAAATGTGGTTTAAATGGTAGATTAACAGATAGTGGACCACAATGTGCCGCCTTATCTAAAAACTGTACAATCACCTAGAATGGAAGATGGCCCTGTAAAATATTACATTATCATTAAGAAGGTAACTCTAGCGAAATACATGGGTCAGGTCTCCTTGAGCACGATTAGAGATAGCGACCAGTGACGCAAATCTCTCTTCAACATTGGTAGGACGGATAAAACTTTTTTTAAAACGATGTTAAAATTTTTATGAAGTTGAAAAAAAAATTTGTGGAGGATCAGGGGTGTAGATTTGTTTTCAACATTGGGAGGCGGGCAGATTTGAAGCTTATTCGGGAGGATATCAATTTAATCTTACTTTCCTTTATGCAATCGGACACAAATTATCACATTTCTCACGAAAAAAAAAACGAATTTTTCTAATCTTATTACTGGAGGGAACAGTCCACCGCAGTTCTAAGATTGGAGGGGACATGTTCCCTCGTCAGCCCTGGGATTTGCGGCTGTGATAGCGACAAGCGGTATTTTGAAATGAACTTAAAGTTTTAAAACTATATACCAGCTTGTCTGAATCACTATTCAAACCAGAATTTAAAAAATGAAACACTTCCGACTTAACAGTGACTGCCATCTGTAGAGACGATAATGGATAGGGAAAAACGGTTTTCCGTATTCAATTAAATGTCTTAGGAAAGTATTCCACCTTCACCCTAATCTCTGTACTAAAACCGGAAGTGTAGATATTTGGTTTCAATAGTAATCGGGAAAATATCATGTGACATAAACCAAACTCCTTTACGTGGTTAGTAGATGTATCTGCATCCATAGTCCATTTTTGACCTTGAAAGTACTTACACTTTTGGTACTCTATGTAAATACTGTCGTTGAAGTAATGAATATTGTAATTACTCTAAGTACTCTCATTGAAGTACAAAGGTTCAATTGTAATTGAATTATTACGGCTTTTTTATCGGTACTTTAGATACATGTAATTATGCTGTACCTGACTATAGTTTCATTACTTCAGTGGCGCCTGTTTGCGTACGTAATAACGACCTACATACTTTTTGTCCACTTTTCTTTTATATGCGTTCCTTTGTAGAGCATGTTAAAGTGGCAGGATGAATTATTTTTTGATAAAGATTTAACTATGAAATTGAACGAAACGGTCGGCTGTGCTTGTAATTCATGTTGATTAATTATTTCTTGTGTATTTTGTAACATTTTGAATGTTTAAACGGAGCTCGCCCATCTTTGCATTTGGTCTTTATAAAGTGATAAGTAAATGTATTTGTAATGAGGGTGTGAGATAGAATGAATCGGCAGACTTTGTAGTGCTTTGAATTATAGTCACAAATTTAAATAAAACAACGTTAGTTACTGAAAATAAATTGTTTTGGGTTTAAATGAGAAAATAATTTTAATTTAGTTTTGGGTATAGTGGACATTTTAATATAAAGGAAGTAATTAATAATGTAAAGAATTCACGCGTGGTTCTTGAAATGTATAATTAATGTCAACCGTTTCATTTTAAAAGACTTTTTGAAACGGAAACGCAATCCTTTAAAGATTAATTGTTTGGGTAAAGAACAGGTAAAAAACGCGACAAGGGTTCTTTAAGAAAAGAAACCACCACCTGTTTTAACAAAAGTGCCCGCAGGGAAGGTTGGGCGACACAGGATGTAATATATGAGTCACGGAGAGTGAAAGTAATAAAATGATTCTAGAATTTCGTAGAATCTTCTGGATTTATTTTCGTTGGTATATAAACTTTGATGCAAATCCAGTGGTTACATTTGAAGAAATAAAACTGCACGATGCTTTTGAGTTGGTGGATTGTATTCTATAGAAGTTAACAGAGAAGAAGAATTTATCTGTAAGTACTGGCTTTGTGTTTTTTTCTTGTTTTATGTTTATGTTTTCTTTTTCGTTTTTTTTTCATATGAGAAGGGACATTGGAAATGAAATACACGCAAAACACTTGTAATTGTTGGGAGTATAGGAGGACGGAAGTGTTTGTTTTTAACGGAAATTGATTGCGGATTTTCCGGCATTGAAAACCATATGACTCGGTGTACTTTTATGGAATTATAAATTAACTAATGTATAGTGTAATGTAATATGGAGGCTACAGGGATTCAATATTGGTTATTGCACCGGGAATCGAATGAGTATTTTCCCAGGTGGAGAACAGTACGCTAAATCTTTTGCTCGATGGAGTTTTTACTTATATGGCACTAAAATTGAACACAACCTGTGACGTTGCCGGGAATCGAATCAGGATCTTCCGCGCCGAAAGCCAAATACAATAAACAAATAGCAATGAATTTTGGATTGTTTGGACCGCTCCGTCAGGACGAGGCGTAGTTATTATTTTACATATTAAAAGAATATTTGCGTAGACACACAAACGGACACATTTTATAATAAATACACGATTATTTTCTTGCTCATAGGACCCTAACACCTCTTCAGAATATAAGAAGTTAGTGTTACATGAAAAGACCATTAAATGATGGGTGAAACTGATTATTAATGTAATATAGTATTAATTGTTTATTAGTTTTGTGTGTGGTATTAACATTTACAGTAGGGGGAAAGGAACTGGGTAACCTACAACTGCTTTGAATTTTGCTTGTTTTTATCTTTAGTAATATTGAACTGAACATAACTTTGAATTTTGGTGACGAATAATATTTTATATTTGTTAGCATATGTGAGTGGTTTCCAACCTTTTTCATTTTGAGGCGCACCTGGAAAAAAGTTAACTTTGTGAAATGCAGGAGATGAATAAAGCTTGGTATGTGACGTTTTAATTGTGATACTTTTGTAATCATTTTATGAGAAAATTTAGATTTTTACTTATCGTTCCTTGAAGGTACAAATAATCGTATTTGATTTGGAGTTTAGCGTCCCTTTTTTAGCACCATAGTTATGTGAGACATGGACCTACTGATTAACGTGGAATTAGAATCCTTGAACTCCAGCAGGGAATTCAATCCCCACGCCAAAGGCGCGTACGCTAACCACTTAGCCACAAAGATGATTTATTCGTGTTTAAAACCGTTGAACTAAAATACGGTATATAGTTAATTTCTTTTGGTAAGTTTCGTGTTTTACATTATATATTTACCTCGTGATCTACCTTGGAATAAAAAATAGATAGGAGTTTTGTGTTATAAATGGGAGGAGAGTATTTGAAAATGTTATTTTGCTTAAAGTTGCGTCTCAGTTTCATTAATTGAATGCCGGACAAGCGCCTTTTGTATGTATAGAGCATATGGTTTTTTACTTTAACGCCTTAGGGTTACACTTCCTGGCTATGAAAGATGCGAAACTAGTTTAAAAAGTAAAACGATCACTATGGTTTATATGAAAGAAGCATCGGGAATCGAACTTGGACCTACGTGTACAAAAAGCGCCCATGCTAGCCATTAAATTATAGGAATATATTAGACAGTATGGAGAACAAGAATTAGTACCAAGAAAGTAATTTTACGTGCGTATGTGACATACAGGCTGGGACGTTTTTATACTAACATTATCAGTGAGATTATTTTGTTTCGCTAGTATTATATATATCTAGGTTTTAGGGTAAAGTAGACTTATGAAAGCGAATACTTATAAGTAATTTATGAAGGGAAGAAATAATAGTGGTAGACGGAAACAGACATAATGTTTCTTCGGATGAAAGGAAGACACTTCGTATGAGACATAACCATACTATTTTATTGAGGCATTAGGTCATAAATTTTTAGATCAAGAATTTTAGATGGGGATAATGTAAAAGTAATTAGAACATGATACGATATTAGTTAACGAAGAATCCTCTTTATTGAAATTCTGTGTATGAAATTAGTACACAGTACTAATACTGCGTACTGCAGTGTGCTAAAATGAACTGAGAATAATAAATTGTCTAATATTAATTACGTTGATTGCATGGTTTAAAGGCACTTTTTAAATATAGAAAACGTATTTGTTTCTCGCCGAGCGACTTGGTATGAGAAGTGACTAGTAAGAGGAGATATATATGTAATAACACGTAGTGTACGTCAGGGACAACTTATAGTCATCTAAACAAGGTAGGTAGCGACACTTGTTGTTATGGAATATAAGAGATAAACGTTTATTCGGCAGCGCAGGTAACGGCATCTAATAGTGTGATTAATGTACTAGCCTTATATACTGATTCTAGTATTTAAGTTTATGACAAGATTTACTAGCTTTGAAATTCTGTAGGACGTCTAAAAATTTCCTGTACACTAGCGCCATGTTTGCCGTCAGACACGAGGCAGCGCAGATAATAACAACTATTGGCTTAACCTTCCTATTAGAAATTACCGTGACAGAGTTACTGAGACGCCTTGCTGTTATAATAAGGATAGTAGTTTTAAATCGGTAACAATATCTATTGTATACAAGCTGCCAGTTATGCAGGCAGGGCATATAGTGAAGTTTATTAATGTGATATACAGACTGAGACATGCTGTTTATTATTAGGATAACAACATGGTGCACCGTGGTAAATAGAAAAACTGTTTAGAATTTGTCCGACATACTTGACATATTTTGCATTATCATCAGGGTAACAGAGTTGCCAACTTAGCATAAAGTTTTATAGTTTTTTTTTTGAAACAAGGTTATTTTGATGATTGAAATAACTAACTAACAAACTAACTCTATGGCCTATGAAACCCGGAGGTTCATTGCCGCGTTCACAAAAGCTCTCCATTGGCTTCTATTCTTAGCTAACTGCATCCAGTTTCTACTTGGTATTCCAATCTCTGCGAGATCCACCTTAATATTGTCCTCCCATCTGCGCCTAGATCTTCCTAGTGGTCGTTTTCCGATTGGTCTTCCAGTCAAGACTTTGAAAGCGTTTTTACTTTCTTCCATTCTAGCTACATGACCCACCCACCTAAGCCTCCTAGACATAACGACCCTAACAATGTTGGGTAAACCATATAAATTATGTAGTTCCTCGTTATGAAGTTTCCGCCATTCCCCATTCCCGTTCCTCTTGGGTCCGAATATTCGTCTCAGGATCTTGTTATCAAATACTTTCAGTCTATATTCTTCCCTCAGCGTAAGTGGCCATGCTTCGCAGCCATACAGATCAACAGGCATGATTATCGTTTTGTATATTTTAAGCTTCAAATTCCTCGACAGAATTCGCGACGACAAGAGATTATGAACCGAATAGTAACACGAATTCCCTGCTTTTAGTCGATATTTAATTTTCTCCGTGGATATGATTTTCCTCTGTTAATATTGATCCTAGATATTTGAAACTATCCGCTTTATCAAAAGTATTATTTAATATTTTAACGCATCCATAATTTGCTGTATTCCGGTCTCAACGCACTTCCATGTATTTAGTTTTATCTGCATTTACTTCTAAACCCATGTCCCTGCAAGCGTTTAATAAGATGATGATTGAAATTAATTGTGAAAAATAAATATATACATTGCTTAAGTATGTGATAAAACACAAATTGCTTTGAAATCATAGTTGCAGTTGCAAAGGTGTTATGAAAGGAGATAATTTTAATAACATGTAACAGTAAGGGAAGTGGAGAGTTGCACCTTAAAATCTTTGAATATTATAATACACTTGGAGTTTGGAATACACTGTGGCATACAGAATTTACCTTACAAAAGATAGATTAATGTTTTATACATATATGTGTCTATCTATCCTCTGTGGAGACATTTTCTATAGCGCGACTGTACAATAATATCTTCAAGTTTTATTCTTACGTTTATGATTTGTGGGACATTTGAGAATTAAAACAAACAGTTGAGGAGCACACGTCATCACAAAAACCATTTGATGTATACTAGTATGGCAGCAGGGGGTCCAACGTATTAGAGTTAAGTGCTCTACTATTTAGCCAACACAGCCTCTTCAATTGATCGAAGAAATCGATCCCCTCTTTTCCGTTATTTTTCTTTTAAAAGAGGCATAGTAATAATTCTGCACAATTTTGGAGGGCACTAAATTAAAAATACCGATAGGAGGTATTGTTGGATATACCTTTTTTATCTAATATACTTTTCGAACACATATATAATACATGATTATACTAAAAAGTTTAAGATATTCGACTTAATTCTTTATATTTTCTATTATTTCAATTGTATATTTCACACTTTTTTACTATAATTCCTGTATGAGCGTTGTCCATTGCAATTACAAATGACTAGATTTTCATACATAGGTAATAATAACATTGCAAATGTGGAATAAAAGCAAGGATAGAAATGGCAAAAGAACCCTTTAGGAGGAAGTTTATTTCGTGCGTCCGTGAATAAAGAGAAATGATTCACGTGGGATGAAAACAAATACGTGAAAGAGAGTACAAGGTTGAAACTATGGGTGTGGAGAAGAATGAAGAGAATTAGGTTGCGAACCAGGCAGTTTCAGACTAGTAACTATTTGAAAGAAACTGTATAATAAGAGAATGTATAGTGCTAGGAAGAACAGAATGTCATACGCTATATCGTTGCGACAGTTGACGAGAACAATATGATAGGTTACAGGAAAAGAAAATCTTAAAACGAACGTAGTGAGATGGAAACTTTTATAGTGTGGGATAATTTATATATTATCGAAAGATGACCAGATCATTGACGTACAATGTTGTCAAATGGTCCATAATATATTTACATAGAGAAATGGAAAGCATTGTTGAACGTCTTGCTATTGTCGACATCCTTTCTTACTTCTTACCAACTTCATGTAAATTGACATATACGTAGAATATATAAGATCGTTTTACTTTCTCATTCTTTATCCTTTCGTCTTCTTTAATCTCTACTAATTATGTGTCACTGTGTGAATCTGATATTGAAGATTACGTTCCCTTCTCTGTCTCCGTCTTTCCCAGTTACGTTGATATTGGGTGTTTTATTGCGTATGTTGCAAATGTCCTGTCCTGGAATTGCTTTGGAAGCTAATTCCTTCAGTTCTGTGCATTGTACCTCTTTCTTCACATACTCTTTAATTCTTATGCTTACATATTCGTTTGTTTTCTGATTAAAAGCTTGTTGTAGAACAGTTTTGTTTCTTATTAGATAATTCTATTACAATGATTGATTACCTCACTTTATTTTTGCTTGCTCTTTAGCATATCATGAGCATAAGAATAGCATTTTAATTGTCTTGTATACCTTTTATTAGGAATATTATTGCTACTATATATATTCTCTTCATGATTACATTTCTATGGTTGATCTTTATAACTTTTTATTATATCTTGTATAAATTTGACTGCTATGCTTTTCTTTCAACACTATTTTTATGGTAATCTTATAAAATATATGTATTGAAAATAAGAATAGTATATTCTTGTGCAATAATTGTTAGAAAAAATATTACATTAATATATTCTTAGGAGATACATTTATTCATAGAAATGTATCAATAACCTTAAAATGTTTTACGGTTATAGCTGAAAATTGTATTTATTACTACATCTAAGATTAATATTGCTACTATTAATACTATTATTTGAATTATGAAAAGTGTTTTACCGAAACATGTGATTGAGTAATTACTACAAAGGTAATTATGTTTGGAGTAATCTATATAACACGCTGAAATAAGTCATAATTTAAACAATGAACTAAATAAGGCAATAAACTTGTTTGTTAGTCTACTACACACTACAAAGACCAAGAAAATGACTTAAATCTTATTTAAGCGTAAACAATAATTCGATAAAATAAAGCCCAGAAATTAAGATAATGTTTACTTATATATATATTTAACTTGCATAATACTGAGAAATCTAATGAAAATCAACTAAGAGAAAATTAACGATTTCTCATATGGAGAAAAGAGAACATCATTATGATGTAAGGAAGAATCTGTTAGATAATTAATTGGAACTTCCAAAACACTGCCATGTAGTTGCACAAACTATGTATCAGAAACTATTAGTAATGTTTCTGCTTTTCGAATTCATTTCTTCAGCGCCCTTTACTTTAAGCAGTTGCAAGACCCTTTCTAAATCTTGAGTAAAACTGAAAGAAATATACTTTGATGATTACACTCAGAACAATACAAAGCAGTGAATTGCAGCTGTATCGATAGTTTGTTTGCCTTTAGCTATAAATGATCCTTTTCACCTTTGTCCATAGGGTTAATAAACAGTTAAATATGAACATTCTAATCTGAACTGAAAAGAAAGAGAAGAGGATAGACTGTGGAAGAGAACTTAGAAATTTATTTTTGATGATAATTAAAAATTAGGTGGACACAAATATAGATGATTGTAATTTAAATAGAAGGTGAAGTCATAATATAATCTCTGAATCTATTAGTGTTACAATAAATATTCTATTGCTGCATTTTACAACAAGTTTACGTTTCAGCGTAAATTGATTGGTAAGTATCAGTATTGATACTTTTATTCTGTACAATTTACAAATGAAATATATCAACGGAAAATTGTGTCAAAAGTGCAAATCCATAGATAAATGATAAAAAACATTGTTTCTTCCAAGTTACTAGTTTCTCTTAGCATCTGTAGCAACATTATGAACTTAAGTCTTAACATTTAACTAAATGTCTTTAATTTAATTTCAGTCTACTGGTTAATTTCCTTCCGTAATAACTATTACATCATTTCAATTCAAGTAATATTCGAAAAGTGGTTGCGAACTTAATTATATTCCTATTTTTCCGTAATTTCAAAACAAATGAAAACTTTTGATTTTAAAGACAATACAAAATTACTTATATTTAAAAATGAATGTGTTAACTTGCCGATAAGATTTGTCTTAGAACATGTGATGTAGTTAAACTTTTTTGGTTAAAATAGTTTCAAGAATTATTTTCTGAAAATGAAATTTAACAATTTTCTTTTCATTCAGCTAGTTTACAGTAACTCTTGTTATATTAATTACTATTATTATTTGTTCTTAGTGTTAATTTCTTGTGTGCAATAAAGGTCATAATTTTCTATTTTAACTTTTAACTTTTCTGTTTTTACTTTTAACATTTTTTCTCTTTTTCTTTTTATACTTTTTTTGTCTTCTTAACTTTCCTGTTTAAAGTTTTTAACATTTTAGTAGTTACTTTTCGTTTGAACATTTTTCAGTTCAACTTTTTAACTTTTCCTATTAAACTTTACATTTTAGTACTCACTTTTCGTTTGAATATTTCACGTTTTAACTTTTGTTTTAACATTTTTCTTTTTTAACTTCTTGTTTTCAATTATTAAACTTAAAATTTTTAAACTTAATTTTTTTAGTAATTACTGTTTTGTTTGAACATTTTATCATGTTTTAACTTTTAAAACTTTTTTTTACTTTTTTGTCTTTACACTGTTTTTTGTTTTCACTTTTTAAGTTTTCTGTTTAAACTTTATAACATTTTTAGTAGTCACTTTTCATTGTATTACAATATGCGTTAATTTCTCTAAGTGTAATGTGAAAAATTTTTCAGTAACTTTTATTGTTACAACGATGACAAAAATTTTCTACTATCGTTTGTGTAGTCAACTTTTGTCAATACAGTTAGCCATAACTTATATTTTGTTAGTATTAAACTGTTTGTTTTACTTTGGTTGAAGTTTAGTAATCTTTCAATTTATATTTATAAAAGTGTAAAATTTACAATTTTTAATGTACGTTTAATTTTTATGCGTGTAGTCTTTTGTTTATGATAGAGTAAAACATTTTCTATAAAATCAGAAACATTTTTACGGAAAAACAGATTATAGAGTATTACAAATACAATGTTTTGTCTTTATAAACACATGAAACTACAAATAAAATGTATTAATCAATTTGAACTATTATTAACTTAAATTGAAAATGCTATTATTATAATTAAATTTTAAAAAAATGATAAATACTGATTAGGAATATGTCACGTGGTTTTTTCTATATTAGATATTTATTGTGCATATAACATTTTTACGGGAACGAATACGTTATAATTTATCGGAAACCACGGGTCCGTTTCCCGATACTTTTGTTATCTTCGGTAAACTTCAACTACTTTGACTTACAAACTTTGTATTTAAAACATTACCTTCGGTAATAACTTATTTCAATTTCGGAATTGCCACTTTGGGAATATTCGGGTCTTTACTTCGAGAATGTTTGGGACTTCGAGAATGTTTGGGACTTCACTTGGGGGAATGTTTGGGTCTTCACTTCGAGAATGTTTGGGACTTCACTTGGGGGAATGTTCGGGTCTTCACTTCGGGTATGTTCGGCTTTTGACTTCGGGAATGTTCGGGTCTTCACTTCGGGTATGTTCGTTTTTGACTTCGGGAATGTTCGGTTATTTTCGGAATCTCGTTCGTGTATAAAAGAGACATGTCTCTTTTGAAATTTCAGTATACGTCTGCGCTTCAAAGTAGTATCTACTCTATATTCCGTGATACTTTGTAATTCACCGAACGTCAAAGTTACCCTTTATCGGCAACTTCTCGAGCATTTCCCGATACTTCAGTCATCCTCGGTAAATAATTCATTTTGTATCGTAGAACTTTCACTGATACACTGTCAATGTACAGTCTTGTTACGTTTGAAGATAATAACTAATTTATATATATTAAAATATACTTTAGTGAAATTTCAAATGATATGAATTCAAGAGAGTGAAAGTTTAGATAAATGAAGTTACTTATTTTAGCTTAAATTCTACAAGTAAATTAATCAGAAATTAAATGTAACAAGATAAAATATAATCAGTAATCAAGAGAATTGACTTGAATTATTGTATATGTTGATGGTTGGATTCAATTTTATTTAAACGCAAAGTCAACAATAAATTATTTCTTTCCTTTTTCTTATAGATTCATTGTCATTACGAATCAAGAAAGGGCTATTAAGTACTAATGTAAGTAATTGTTTGATGTTTTAGACATACATTTCTATTTTGCATCAAATTTTATTTTTATATTTGATTAAAATTACAACTTGTTCCATTACGTGCTTAATATTTTTATTACTATTATTGTTCTAATTACTGTTCAATTCTTATTACCATTACGAATTTGAGAAATATTTTGAATATACCATATATTACTCGCTTATCATTTGTTTGAAATATTGTTTTTAACTAAGTGATTAATTTATTCTTACAGATGGATGCCATTCGTACAATCAATACCATATTAGATTTCATAGAGGAGCGAGACTACTTTGACGCTGAAGAGGTGTTTTTCTCATGGGAAATTGTGACGCGATGCCATGCCACTGGTGTTAGAGTTGATAATCTTAAATATTTTAAATTGCGGCGTGCGTTATATATTCACTACTATGAAACTCAAGATGTTGTCCTCAACAGTTGTAAGACGGCAAAAGATATCACTGATCTCCATGAAGCTGGATTTTTTAAACATGGAGAAATAAGGGATCAGGCGCGTGAAAAGTTAATGCTATTGATATCGGATGATAAAATTTCTGGTTTAACTCTATCCGAATTCGTTGAATATATGAAGGACACTGTGAATTCACCTAGTCCAAGTTCAGACACAGTATTTTTTGGTACGATTCCATCAACATCTTCATTGTACGGTACTGGTGGTAAACAATCTGACTTTCATGTTGTCAAAAGTACATCTAAACACTATTCTTACTTTGGTTTACAAGGAAAAGAAGTGACGATTCGGCCTGATGCTAAACTTATCAAAGATCCGGAAACGCATATTCGGAACCTATTTGATTTCGTTATAGACAATACCCTTAGTGACGTTGACAATGACACGTATGTAGGCATAACTATTAAAAGTTCTGCTTGTAATCTGAGCAAACTCATATACATGTCATGGCGTCCAAAAGCGCAACTGAACCCTGATGTTCTTTTCTATATAGTAGAGAACACATTAAACAGTAATGAAGAGTTTCTTTTCGCAGATGAGGTTACTTTTAAAGTACATATCGTTGACCCTCGTAAAGGAAGAGGACGAACCCTTGGTACTAAGAAACACACTGATTTAATTACTTTCCTTGAACAAAATGTGATTCCTATGAAAAAGGATGTTTACTGTCTTCCCAAGAGCATTATTCTTGGGAAGGCTAAAGCCGATCATAATTCTCAGCAATTATATCGTCTTAAATCTAACCCAAAACGTTTGATGAAACAAGCAGTAGCTTTGTGTTCCACTGTAGATATAGACATTGTGAATAAGAATGGATGTACTTTAGATGACGTGAAAAAGATTCAAAATCATCTGTTACCATATTACCAAGTTATTGTTTACGCGAAAAATGGTATGACTCGTGAATTTAATGTATTATATTCTGGAATCCCGGCTGGAAAACAAATTTATATTTTATATGACGATCAACATTATCAGTTGATTACAAATATCAGATCACTTTTAGGAAAACAAGGATACTGTCATCATTGTTTGGAAGCTTATCATCATGTACAAGATCATAAATGTGCATACAAATGTACGTATTGTGAAATATATCATGAAGTGTCTTCCTCAGATAATTTGAAACGCGAATGTACAGATTGTCACAGACTATTTCCTACGGAAGAATGCTATATAAACCATAAAAGTGTAACAGAAAATGGGAAGAGTGTTTGTAACAACGTCAAAGTTTGTGTTAAATGTTGTGTTCTATATGATATTCGGCGACGCAAATCTCCACATACATGTGATGAACGATTTTGTAAAACGTGCTATAATCATGTCGAGCGCGATCACGTGTGTTTCGTTCAAAAAGCAACACGATCTCATGTAAACGCATTTTTGTATATTATATTTGATGTAGAGACGATGTTACTCGGTAAAAATGATCGTGATGAACAAGAACACATTGTCAATTTAGTGTATGTAATGCATCTTTGTTCAGATTGCAAGAATAAATCCTTAGATGATCCATGCATAAAATGCGGAAATAAAGATGGAATCCGTGAGTTTTCATTTAAGAGCATGGAAGACTTTATACGTCACGTACTCATGGATCGACCCGCCTTTAAATCGGTCGTAGCATTATCTCATAACGGCAGTAAGTATGATATGATTTTCGCGGCTAAGACAATGATTGAAAGTCAAAATTTTTCACCTTTCATAATAGCACAGGGACACAAAATTATTGAGATAAGATTATCAAATAAAATTATTTTTAGGGATACTTTCCTGTATATGGGTATCAAATTATCTGCACTCTCAAAGACATTAGGCTTAAATCAAAATTTAAAGAAGGGATATTTTCCATACCTATTTAATACAGAGGAAAATCAAAATTATGTAGGAAAAATTCCTGAGCTACATTACTTTGACCCGGATTCGCGAAGTCCGGAAGAACGCAAAGATTTAATAAGTTGGCACAAAGAATGTATAGAAAACAACATGCAGTACGATCTGCAAAAGGAAATGTTTGATTACTGCCGGAATGATGTTAGAATTTTAGCGGAGGCAGTGATTAAATTTTCCGATCTAATTGAAGAGAAAACTGGTGGTCTCCAGTGCTTTATCTCAGCAAGCACTATTGCAAGTACTTCAATGTTAACTTATCGATCATTGCGTCTGCCGGAAAATACTATTCCAATTATTCCACCCCTTGGATTTGATCATCGTGACCGACAAAGCCTAAAAGCATTGCAGTGGTTACGATATATGGAACGTACCAGAGGTACAAAAATCGAATATTCCGCAAATGGATTGGAAAGACGTTTCGGTAAATACAAAGTCGATGGGTACGAGAGTGAAACAAACACAGTATTTGAATTTAATGGCTGTTTTTGGCATGGGTGTAAAATTTGTTATGCTAATCTTCGTCATACAAGTCTTGATTCGTCTTCAAATCATCGTACAACCATGCAGGATCGATATGAATCAACGATCACCAAAATTGAGTACTTGAAACAACGAAAATTTAATGTTATTGAAATTTGGGAATGTGAATGGGACGCCAAGGTAAAATCAGACCAAACCATACAAGATTTTATTAAAGATCAATGTGATGATCTTGTTGATCATCTTGTCCCTAAAGAAAGTTTCCATGGTGGTCGTGTAGAATGCTATAAGGCACTGCATGAATGTAATGATAACGAAACTATTTCTTACCTAGATGTCACTAGTCTTTACCCCTGTGTAATGGCTCGTAAACCTCTCCCAATAGGTAAGCCAAACATTCACAAAGTGCCGTTTTTTCCAAACGTTGAAAAAATCCATGGTCTCGTAAAATGTACTGTTCTTCCACCCTCCGATTTATTTTTTCCAATCCTCCCTTACACATGGAATGGAAAATTATTATTTGGTCTATGTCGATCATGCATGCAGGAAAATAATATTGGAGAAGGTACACATTTTGAAAGTGATCGCGCCATTACAAATACGTTTTGTACCCCTGAATTACATAGAGCGATTAAATGCGGATACAAAATACTGAAAATAAAAGAAATTTGGGAATTTGAGCTTATGGGATCTGAAGACGGCCAATCAAATAGTTTGTTTCGTAATTATGTAAATACATTCCTTCAAATGAAGCAGGAAGCTTCAGGCTTTCCTGCAGAATGCACTACAAAAGAAAACCAGGAAAAGTATATTGAAAAATGTTTCAGACATGAGGGGATACAGTTAAATTATGAAAACATAGAATACAATCCTGGACTAAGATATATTTCGAAAATATTTTTGAATTCGCTATACGGAAAATGGGGACAAAGAACAGATCTTTCACAATCTGTAATCGTCGATACTCCCGAAAAATTTATGTCGTATCTATATGAACCACAATATGAGGTGCAGTCAGTAATTCCCATAGGAGAAAAACATTTAATTGTAACGTATAAAGACAAAGAAAATGAAAACAAACCAAACAAATTTTCCAATGTTGTGCTTGCAGCATTCATAACATCATGGGCGAGGCTTAAACTTCACGATCTACTGACTACTGTTGGACCTGACAACGCTCTGTACTGTGACACAGACAGTATTATATTTGTTCAACCACGACATGAAAAATCTAAGCTTGCGATAGGGTCTTACTTAGGGGAATTAACAAACGAGGTTCCAGAAGGATGGGAAATAGATGTCTTTATAGGGTGTGGAGCAAAGAATTATGCTTACAGAATGAAAAATATTCAAACTGGAGAGTTCGATTACGTGCATAAAATTAGAGGAATTACTTTAGATTCTAGGGCACGTCAAGTACTTACTTTTGAGCATTATTATAATTTAGTAAAAGAAAAAATTGAAAGCAAAACATTGTTAAATCCACGTAAAATTACTCGTAAACCTGGATTTATTATAGTTACAAGACCTGAAACTAAAATGCATAGAGTAGTAAACAACAAGAGACGACGGTTAAATCCCCACAGTAAGACAGACTATAGAACACTACCTTATGGATACAAAAGTTAAACTTTGCTCAGTTATAACCACGCATGTATGTAAATTTTATTCTATAACCAATGAGAAATTTGATTTTACACATGTGAAAAAAATGAAAATGTTTGTGATAATGATACCTGTTAATTCAACTTGATAATATTTTGTATATAAGATTACATGGACATTTTTGTGTTAACATAAAATACTTAGCATAATTAATATTATTGTTACCCTACTGAACAACATTAGTATATATGTATGAATATTATCTTGATTACCGAATGTATGTACCTTCAATTGTACTCATAATGGTATTGTACAATATTAATTAGTTATATATATTTAATAAATGTATATCATGCTATATAAGAGTTACTGTGTGAATAACTAGATATGTAACTCCATTTACTTTCTAACAATATAATTTGAATAAAATATTTAAAATGTAAAAATTTTTATTTATTTCAACCTCATAATACTCAAACATATATATGATTTTTAAAAAATCATATTCTAAGTCTATATATAAATGGAAATGATTCTTCATTTAAAAAAATGTGTTTATGCAAAAGTCAACCTCACGCTAAATAAATGTGGATTTACTTAAAGATCATACAAAATACGATAATTTCTACCAAACAATTACGGAAAAAGAATCATTAATATTTCGTGTATACAAAATCAATATCATATATAAATAAAAGAAACTACGATGCAACTAAAATAAGCAGGTTTGGGCATAAAAAATTCATCACTCTCAAATATGAAAGTTCCGCGCGACACATCCGGAAAGGGTGAGTATGTACCTTCAGCTTTACACATACATAATTATCAAGAATACTATCACACCTAACGTAATATCACAACTTTGATTCAAATAAAGGGTATATTACAACACTTTCATACTTTAATTACAGTCCGACAATGAAATTACATACGCGGAATGCTAAGTTATATACAAGTAATGAGAGTGTATATCTTCAAGGTTACATACATACAGAAAGTAACACAGTAAAAAAAACTGTTAGTACAAAAACTAAATATTTTCAATGTTACATACGCGAAGTAATGAGACTACAGTCCGGTACAGCAGAATTACATGTATCTAAAGTACCGATAAAAAAGCCGTAATAATTCAATTACAATTGAACCTTTGTACTTCAATTTATTACTTCAATAAGAGTACTTAGAGTAATTAGAATATTCATTATTTCAACGACAGTATGTACATAGAGTACCAAAAGTGTAAGTACTTTCAAGGTCAAAAATGGACTATGGATGCAGATACATCTACTGTGGTTTGCACGTGACCCTATTACTTGTTTTAATATATATGTAACATGGAAATAATTTCATGCTCCACTGTTTTAAAATATGTTCTCTAGAAGCAACGGTCATGTGTTTATCGATCATTTAAACAGCATTAATGAACTCATTTCAGTTGTAGTGCATTTGTCATAATTATTTTGAAATGAATTTATTGCCATTTTTTAAAATTATAAGTGCATATCTGCTTATCTGTGGTCATCTGTGTGCAGTGGGCGAAAGGTACGAACTATGATAATCAGGTTATGTTTGTATTTATCTTAGTGTGCATGGTGCTTTATGCCGAATGGTAGAAAAAGGAATTGATTTCTTAGTAAATAAACAAGTAACAATGTCATACGTACAACTCGTGAAAGAGTTTGGTTAGTATGGTGTAATACTTTCTCAGTTCATATTGAAACAGAACAAGGTGTTAGATTTCTATTTTTTTTTACCAGACAGATTAAAGCGAAGATTGAATATATTCTTTGACGATGAACTAATTACAGAAGGCTACTTCCTAATTACTCTATAGCTATCAATGTAAAAAAAAAGAAAAGAAAAAAGAAAAAATATAGTGTTTATTCTTAGAATGCTAAATTGACTTTTTTTTTACAAAAAATAAACTGCTGGTACATCTTATTGTTCTTGTCTGTGTAGAGCAATATTGAAACCGGAAGTTGTCGTGGATTTCCACCATTTCCGGTTTTAATAGATTAATCTTTTAAGTTTTGCGCCCCACTCTTATGCCGGCTAGGCTAAATTAGACAGTGATGCCGAGAAATGAATGAAATGGTAGAATGAAGGAAGTGGGAGAAAACGGGTGAACCCACACACATTGTGTTTGTCTACAACAAAGTTCACTTTGCTCGAGATGGGATCGAACACAAGACCCATACACCGCACAGAGGTACACGCTCTACCACTGAGCCACTGAGCCCTAGGTTTTAGTAGAGAGTTAAAGATGGAAATCATAGTATTCTTGGGACGTTTTACCGATTGCAAGAAACCAGTACATGCTATCTAATACTTGTTATTTACATGCTAAAATTTTGCTTTATAGTGATCGTTAAAGCCGGAAATGGTTGATATCTACTACTTCCGGTTTAAACGTAGACTACATCAACGAACTCCATTGCTAACTTATGTCCCTCTACATCCTCGCTAAAATCCATAGTTATCCATCAAATAGTTCTTGATCCTTGTAGTTCGGGCAAACACTGGACCCATACAGACAGGAAAAAATATTGTAGACTTTTGTTCACGAATCTCTGCCGCGTTTCTAATTATTTTTTCGCCGTCAACCGCGGCAAGATTCGTGAGCTCTACTATAAGCATTAAATATCTTACCTGAGAGAAGCATAGAGTAGACCTCTGGTCTTTTGAGCTTAGAGAACTTGAAACTTAGCCTACAAACGGAAAAGTGTTTAAGTATCTAACGAAGCAAGGTTGTTTTGTAATTTTATAATATAAAATTATTAGTTATTACAAACCACGTTTTGTGTGAAAAAAATAAACCAGGCATGACGAAGAATGAAGACAAAAACAAAAAAACGAAAAAAAAACTGTTTTATAACCTTTTTGAGTAGATTTAATTATAAACTTGCCAGAAAAAAGATGGCTTTATAAATAACGAAAGAAAAAACTTTCAGAAAGACTGGAAATTGAATATGCAATTATTATAACCTATGCAGGATACAAAATAACCTTGAATTTAATGAGCAAAAAATCTGACTTCTACACAACACACGCAGATAATTATATTAAAGGAGACTTATACTGTACGTGCTCACTATGCCTACCCCCACTCCACGCTTTCATCCGACGTTATTTGAAATAGGCCCCATAAAGAAGTTTATATTAGGTTTATGATTTTACTCAGTTATTTTAAGTGGTTTTGATCTTTGTGGGCCTTATGCAGAGTCGTTTTGACGTGCGATTAGTGAAAACTAAAGAGTTCGACTAAAATATGTTTCCTGCAGTAGTCAACTCTGTAGTATGACGAGACCGAGACCGAGACGGACTTTTATATACCGAAACGAGACTGAGAGCGAGACGGGCTTTTACATACCGAGACGAGACCGAGACCGAGACAGACCTCTATAAATCGAGACGAGACCGAGACGAGACCTTGGTCAGACTCGAAAGTCTCGGTCTCGTCTCGAATATTGACAGCTAATTTGCCTTTACTCAAAATTAGTTCCGTTGCTGTGTGAGATAATATGGGAATGGGTGACTGATGTATATACAATGGCGTATTTAGGGAGTAGGTGTTCTCAAGCTCGTCCCGAAATAAATTTCTGATCATTTTTTCGCATTGCACGTACAACACAAATGTTTCTTACCCGTTCTTCAAGCCTCTCCCGAAACAAAATCTACTGCTAATGTATATAATCCTCTCTCTCTCTCTCTCTCTCTCTCTATATATATATATATATATATATATATATAGATATATATATATATATATATATATATATATATATATATATATATATAACTCTATGGCCTATGGAACCCGAAGTTCAATGCCGCGTTCACAAAAGCTCTACATTGACTTCTATTCTTAGCTAACTGCATCCAGTTTCTACTTTGTATTCCAATCTCTGCGAGGTTCATCTTAATATTGTCCTCCCATCTGCGCCTAGGTCTTAATAATGGTCGTTTTCCGATTGGTCTTCCAGTCAAGACTTTGAAAGCGTTTCTACTTTCTTCTATTCTAGCTACATCACCCGCCCACCTAAGTCTCCTAGACTTGACGACCCTAACAATGTTGGGTAAACCATATAAATTATGTAGTTCCTCGTTATAAAGTTTCCGCCAGTCCCCATTCCCGTTCCTCTTGGGATCGAATATTCGTCTCAGGATCTTGTTCTCAAATACTTTCAGTCTATGTTCTTTCCTCAGAGTAAGTGACCATGTTTCGCAGCCATACAAAACAACAGGCATGATTATCGTTTTGTATATTTTAAGTTTCAAATTCCTCGACAGAATTCGCGACGATAAGAGATTTTGAACCGAATAGTAACACGAATTCCCTGCTTTTAGTCGACATTTAATTTCTTCGTGGATATGATTTTCCTCTGTTAATATAGATCCTAGATATTTGAAACTACCCACTTTATCGAAAGTATTATTTAATTTTTTAACACATCTATAATTTGCTGTATTACGGTCCCGACGCACTTCCATGTATTTAGTTTTCCCTGCATTTACTTCTAAACCCATGTCCCTGCAAGCGTTTAATAAGATCTCTGCATTTCTTTCTATTGTTCTCCTATCATCTCCTATTAAATTTACATAATCAGCATATGCCATAACCTGGTGAATACCGTTCAACTCTAGGCCCTGGTTGCTATCTTTGATTTTCTTTATAGCGTATTCCAGAACAAAGTTAAATAATAATGGCGACAACGCATCTCCTTGTTTCAGGTCATTTTCGACGTGAAAGCTCGTGGACAAAATTTTTCCTACCCGGACTTTACTTTGGGATTCATTTAAACACATCTTAATTACTCTAATTAGCTTTCTCGGTATTCCGAGTTCTGTAAGGATATATGTATATATATATATATATATATATATATATATATGATCGATCCAGGATATTATCAAGGGAGGGGCTAAATCATACTTTACCTCTTTATCCAGAGTAAAGCAGGATTGAAGCTCATTTTATTCAGTATATCTGAGCGTTAAGGGAGATATAGCCCTTCCCTTGGATCCGCGCCTATATATATATATATATATATATATATATATATATATATATATAATTAAAAATGCTGAAAATGTGTGCCATGTTGTGTTCAATATTGAAGGGAAAATTCTTCCAGATACTCTGCAATACCACTAGATAAACAAGCAGTGTTGCCAACGCATAATAAAGTTGTATTTTTTCAAATTACAATATGTAAGGTATTACCTATTTCTAATTTAGATATTAAATAAAACCACCATACCACATACATTATTCAGTGTAACAAAGGACAATACAGTATCACCGACATCAACATTTTAGAGATCTCTAATAACTCAAATAGCATAGACGGTACAATGCGCATCATTTGTATCTTAGCGTCAAAAACTATGATCGTGGTATAATGTATTTCGAATGAATGAAGAAACAAAGTTACCAGAAATGGAAAATTTAACTTTTTCTAAAGACTTTACTTCGAAAACGCGCTGACATATCACGTCTCATCATGTAGATGCTTCCAAAAGATTTAAGTGATCATAATGTCATTTACAATAATTGTTATTTCAAATAGTTTCAGAGATAGCAAACACATGGATAGTGATTGTTATACTGCTTAAAATAACGTTTTTGTGTTAAATTTTTATAATGATTGTTGCTTTAGTTTGCTTCTATAACATTACAACAATAGTTTTTGGTGGTTTTAATTACAAGTCACAGTTCCATTATTTTAAATAGTGTTGCCAACTTAAATAAATTGCTAAATAATATTCTAAATATAGTGCAAATAACGTAGCTAAACTGTAAAATATTTTAAAATTACTCGTAATTTGTTTTATGGTGCAAGAATGTTTTCAAAAGACGATTTTTTTCGTAGTCTTTATAATGTTAATGTTAATGTAAATGTTTTGGTTCCAGCAATGCGTGTAAATGCAAATTGTAACTAAAATTAAATGTAACTGATAACTTTTCAGTAACCCTAGTTGTTCCTCTAAGCCTTACTCCTGACGTACACAAAACCATGGTTAATTAAAAGTTCTAATACACCCTAGTTAAATTTCACTTGTTTTAGTTTGACCACGAACCACCTCAAACTCGATCCATACCATATAGCTATATGCAATTATTCAAGGACTTACAGTTAGTGATACACATTGAGTTGATTTTTGGTTTGGTTTGTTTTAGTTTACCGTCCCACGACTATGCTGGGGCGTCTAAAGGAGACGTGGAGCTAATGATTATAATGGAATCCGAACCACTTCGGTCGTTCAACTGTACTTCCACCGGAAATCGAATTCGAGACCACGTAAACCGAAGTCAAGCGTGCTAACCACTAGAGAAAATGAGGTCCTCACATTTATTTAAACCATTGAGTCAGTGTTGTCAGATTCGAAGATCAAAAACTAGCGTGTCTGTGCTTCAAAAGTAGCGGATTTGAACTATTTGTAGGCCAAATATATACAGTAGAAATGAATTATTTGGCAACTAATGACTGATACTAATGAAATTATTTTAAACATGGACTAGAAAATGTGCTGGACATATTGCGAAAAATTATGATCGATGAAGAAAAACAATTCTAGACAGGATACCACGAGATAAAAACAGCCTAGAAAACGTCCTTGTACAAGAAGGTTTGACAAAATCAAGGACAACTGGGGAGTAACCTGAAAAAGAATTGCTCAAGATAGATAGTAGGGATGCGCACGAGACAAGATTTGAGACTGTCTCGACTCGAAAATGTGCTGTAAAAGTGATGTCTCGACTCGAAACATATATATTTTTCTATTGGAAGAGCTGTGTCTCGACTCGAATTTTGTCAGGAAAATTCTGTCTCAACTCGACTCGAACGCATTCCTAATAGATAGTTGTAGTGAAGACTTGGAAGGATCCTCATCCAGCAGTGAGTTGATAATGGTTGATTATGATTATGGTCATGATTTTATTATATCTAGACCTCAGTGATAAACTAAACCAAGTCATTATTTCCTAATTTTACAGGAGAAGCGAAAAACCGGTTCCTTAAGTAAGACCTATAGTACTGTTTTTCAAATTATACGAAGTAGTTACAAAGTGATAGGGTGCTTTTAGACTTAACATTACTACACCACTAGAAAGAACACAGTATATTAAAAAAGTATTGTTAACTCAATTTCGACCAAAAAGTTACTTAGCATAGTCTATCTAAAGTTCACACATACATACACACAGGCCCGTATCCACGGGGGGGGGGGCTCTAAACTTTGGCTTCCCCCTAAAAGTTTCACGGTAGGCTTGCAAATGAACTATAATATGGTGATCAAGTATAATATGATTGGGTCGGCCCCCCCTAACTTCTACTGACCCCCCCTAAATTTTGGGGTTGGATACGGGCCAACACACATACACACACACACACACACACACACACACACATATATATATATATATATATATATATATATATATATCACTTTTACTAGGTAAAGTAGGGTAAAAACGGATCCAAAATTTAACGAAATTCGTACAGCGAAAAAAACATATTTTTGATTCTTCATATTGCAGCAAAACTACGAAAATTAATAGAGAAGAAAACTAGAAAGTTAAGAATCACTTGTTTTGCCGGGACAGAGAAAATAGATACATATAGCTCGAATTACCTATATACTTATATAACATGTATGTCCATGTTTCGCAAGTTATTTTCAATCAATATAAAATTTCAACATCATGAACGGACGATTAGTTTTCTCGAATAAATACCACATGCACGGCTGAGAGCTCAGGAATAAGCTTAATCTATGTTACGGCACTGAAGATATGCTTTTGTAATACATTACGACCTTATGAACTTGTATAAGAAACAGTCAGGGTGTCTACTAAAATTCCAAAATGAAATTTCGTGACTTTTTCGTGACCTTTTCTTTACCAAATTATAAAATTTTCTAACATTTTGAAGAGCGAATTTGGGTGCGAATTAGGCCGAATTTTCATCCATGCGATAGAAACTTACTTTGCTTGCGATTTGGTAGCGTCTAAACCCGACCATAGACATTTTTGGTGGTGAATTTTGACGTTTCATAGAACAAAATTTTCCAATCTGTACTTACATTTTTACAGTTTTAAAAAATCGTGACCTAAAAGCTAAATTTCGTGACTTTTTCGTGACTTTTATGACAATTTTCTGATTTCGTGATTTTTTTGTGACATTCGTGACTTTCGTGACCGATAGACACCCTGAGAATGTACTTAAAGTGAGACGCGAACTATACGAAACATCGGACTTTGAATCTAACTTGTTTGGTGATTCAACCCGAGATCACAGATAGCAGTGCCGTAGCTCTCACCACAAGGTTAAAGAAGTTCCTGTTTTAAAGTGTCAATTAAACACTGATATGTGAAACGGTAATAAAGCATTTGGTCAATTTGAAACAAAATATAATATAGTAATAATTTACTCTATTTGTTAAGATAATGAACGTTATATTCTGTTTTTAAAATGACAGTCAAAGCAGAACGTATTGGGTAATAACTGAGAAATTGTAAATTTCAATTTCGGCGCAATTAAATACATTCGTACTCCTATGTGTTGCGTTATCCGTTAGGACGTATTGAACAATTTTGATTCAAAGGAAGGAAATAAACTACTGTATAGTACTGGAGTTAATTTAATAGAGTTTAATTGTAAAGGCAGTACTGAGGGTGTTTGATACAAAGTCTTTTGCTGAAAGTGAAATGTGGGTTACTATTGTTGCTTTATCCCAAGTATGTTATACTCACTGATGATTGAAGCTGGAACACACATGGAAAACATTAGCGCTAGCAAATTAGCTACGAAGAGATACATCACACCATAATTCTAAGTCAAGAATGAAGGCAAAAAATAAGAAGCGGAAACGACAGACTGTACGATAATAATACTTTCACAATTTTAATTTCACACTATTTATTTCGAGACTTTCGAGACGAGACCGAGATCGAGACAAGCATCTGTTGACCGAGACGGCGATTTTTGACTCCAGACGAGATCGAGACCGAGACCGCTACTTATCAACCGAGGCGAGACCGAGACTCTATAAAGTCTCGTCTCGTCTCGTCTCGATACCATCCCTAAGTAGGACACTAATCGTATGTCAAAACGACTCGGCATAAGGCGGTATAAGTTTAGTAAATTGGATGCTAAAATATCCCAGTTATAATAGGGCTCCGTGAAATGGTGCCTTCTACTGTATGATGTGATGTGTAATGCTACAGTAGAGTTTCGATTAGCCGAGCTAATGTGTAACGGATCTAACTCGGATAAGGATAAACTCGGTTGATACAGATTGAGACATAGGGAATTATGTACAGCATATATTATTGTTGGTTATTGATTATTGCTCTTTATTAGGTTATTCATTATTATTGTATTTATTATTTTTATTGGACATCAGTACAGTACATATAATTATACATTCATACATACATAAGGAATTAATTATAATACAGCAAATAAAATGCGGTTTGATATTGATACGTACATAAGTTAAACACGATATTAAACACAACACAAATAAAATACTGTTTAGCACACAAATAGACCTCTATGTTTATTTTTTTTAATGTCTTTCATAGTCTTCTGCTTCATTAAGCTGTCTCGTTATTGGCCGCTATATTGCACAGAAGTAGCAACAACATAATGTCAGCTGGTGCTTTGTTGTCTTTCTATTCGATGTAGAATATTGCGTTCTCAAATTGAAATTCATGACGTGCAACAATTAAAGCTCACTCGCTTAATTATGGCGATGTAGGGCGGAGTTGTCATCTTTATGCAGCTTTATGTTTGCTTTGTTGCTAAAACAAAAGCCTATAGGCCTATAAGCTGCTTATCGTTGCAACCGGATTAGTTTTTAAATTTTTGTTTGTTTGGATTAAGCTTGGATAACACGGAACCTTGGTTAATCGAAACTCGGACTGTATATGAAACGTGAATCTATAGTTTAATGTGAGATCTGAACCACATGAACTTTGTAGTGTATTCTACTTTAATATCTATATGTCTTCTCATTCTGGTGTTCTGTTGGTTTATTGTTCTGGTACTATTGTATACGATATGACGTCATATCTGGCAAAGTGATTTGAAGTCCTCCTGCCTCTAGTCAGATTGACTTCAAATCTGGTGCTTTTTTTTAAAGTGTAAAATTGTGCCTCGCAATTCAATGGACAACGAGGGAATGAATCAATGACAGAAGTGTTCAGTTATTTAGTTCTGTAAAGTAATTGTGCTTTTCTTTTATAGGTATTTTTTCCTCCTGTGTCTTTTTTTTTAATATATGCTATTTTGTGCTTATGAAAACTTCTACCATCGTTAATTCCCGAGTTGACCATTTGAAGTTGCCCTTTTCTTCTTCAGGTAAAAGTAGTGTTAAATTAAGGTATGATTAAATCAAATTAGTTTTGTTAATTTGCTATAACCTACTATTGAAACCATGTTATATATACGAGATTTATTTGCATTCAAATTGAAATTTGAGGATATACAGCCATTCCATTTGTAACGGAGGTTACATTTTTACGACTGCAAAGTGATATAGTATGCAAATAAAACTTGTGTTGTCCGTGTTGTTATAGACCAAACAATACATACCCATGCCACCACTCATATGATAAAAGTACATGTGGAAATATCACATCGTTGTGGAGAAAGAACGTTATTTGTTGCGTAACGGAGGTTACATTTTTTGGGAACAGGTTTAACTCTTCGTACTTTTCCAATGAGAACTCTGGTTCCTTGTACCACTGAAACTATTGGTGTTCGATTTTTCTGTTTATTAAAAGATAAAACTAGGAAGTGAAAGAAGAGTTGCGAGGAGAAAATATAAAATTTGTTTTATTTCTGATATGTTTGTTGTGTAACGGAGGTTACATATGGTTTGTAACGGAAGTGACAAGAAATTTGAGATCAGTGACTAAACTACTCCTGAGGTACTATATCCTAATATAGCTCGGTTTATGTTACCACAATAATTATTTACATCATACCTACAACTGTATGTAGTCTATAAACATGTTTATATTTTAATGAATGTTCGTCTTATGCTAGTACCAAACAAGAAAAGATTTACAAACCGAGATATAATATCTCTGTAATACCAAACCGTGGGTATAGTATAGACGAGTGTATTACATAGCACAACTGAGACAATAGTCTGTTGATAACTGATACCAAGCTCAGGATTTCCACTCAATAGCAATACAAACTATTGTGCAGTGAAGTTGGAAAGTATTAAAAACTATAGAACATAAGATACAAAATAACTTCACTTTACGAAAAGAGACAATTGTAGCCGTTACTTGCGTAAAATAATTAACAAAAATAAATATACTCCCTCAAGTTTTAAAGCTTGTTTCTAGAAGATCGGGTACTTTGTCCAATTTTAATCAAATATTCACTTTTCATATTCACCAACTGGACCCGAAAATTTGTGCAGTATCCTGTTGCGTATTATTTTCAGATTTGCAGGAGGTAAAATTATGTTTATTTGCTTGTAACTAACTTACTTTTCATTATGTTCATCAAATTGAAACAATGTACCGTCATTTGGTTTGGGTACAAAACCTCGCGGCCAGAACCTCGCGGCGACAACCTCGCGGAGCAAAACCTCGCCTGGCCAAAACCTCGCCTCCCAAAACCTCGCGGCCCAAAATCTCCCTGTGCCGAAACCTCGTCTGACCAAAACCTCGCTGGACAAAATCTCGCCTGGCCAAAACCTTGCCGTCCAAAACGTCGCGGGCCAAAATCTCGCGGGGCCAAAACCTCGCCTCCTAAAACCTCGCGCCCCAAAATATCTGCCATACACAAAATCTCGCCTGACCAAAACCTCGTTGTAATGGTCTCGTAACACAGAATCTCGCCAGGTCTAAATTAAGTGAGACGTAGAGTCGCCTGGGAAGAAATGTTTTCAGGATAAAACCTCTTCACGACGAATTCTTCAATGTAGAATGTTCTATATATTACTATAGGTATATATTTAGTAATAACACATAATTACATTAAAATAATGACATGAAAAATTCTAATGCATGCTTTGGAAATCTATATATATATAAATTAAATGACTGTGTTTGTTACATTATACCTCTTGAGCCATCTTACTGATCTCAATCAAATGTTCAACATAGATGAGGTTCGAGCCTAGGATGTCTTTTATAATTTCACTTTATCGGCACAACAAAAGGGAGGGGGAGTGGGATATACATATATATAGAGCCTTAGCTAGAGATTTTGGGCGCCCGGGGCGAAGTAGAATTCGCCCCTCTACTCTCACCACACCAAGCTCTTCCTTCCTTTTTTTCTTTTTACTTATAAGAAAAGCAGCAGATATTGTTATACTACACTGAATTTTTATTAAGCTGCAGGCGAGATTTTGGCCCACGAGGTTTTGGCGGCGAGGTTTTGGCCACGCGATGTTTTGGGTGGCGAGGTTTTGGCCCGGCGAGATTTTGGACACGCGAGGTTTTGGCCGGCGAGATTTTGGGCGGCGATGTTTGGCCAGGGCCGTGCTGGGACACTAACGAGGGCGGTGGACAAGTCTACCAAAAGGGCGCCCATACAAACGTGAATATATATATATATATATATATATATATATATATATATATATATATATATATATATATATATATATATGTGTGTGTGTGTGCGTGTGTGCGTTATAAATTAATTAATGTCTTAAACATCCGGAGGTGTTTCCAAAATTTTCGTAAAAATGCAACAGCAGCCATACTCGAGAACAAAATGTCGGATCGAAACTGGGCGACATTAGTGTACGACCGTGTGTAGTGCAATGGCGGTGCAAGGGTGACTCCCAAAGAAACTTGAGTATGCCTTCGAGTATTTTAGCAAACGTTGAATGAGGAAATGTACAACAATCAAGTAAAAGTAATAGTACAGAGTTCAAATTAGAACACTTAGAATTCGAAAGAGAAATACACATGTGTCATTGATCTATTTTGTCTCAGCACAAAATAAACTTTCGGAAGAAGAGTTTAAATGAAGTTTTTAACGTATCACAGTTATATCTGCTAGGTTAATAGTAATGGATGTCAAATGAACTGCTTCCTGTTTAAGGTAAGAGTGTGTGAAAATGGAAAAAAATAAGTTTGATCCAGATTAGGTTTATAACGATTCTGCATAAGACAGTCAGGCAGCAAAGATCATGTATGATGAACGAGAGTACAAGGGATTCTTCACATCACAACAGTGATTGTCACAAATTATGTCAACACAGTTTGGACCAAAGTAAGCTGCATTGAAAGATTTTCTCCTCGTAATACGTCATTCTGAGGAAGATAATAATTCCGAACACAGAAGCAATGAAACTTGACGAAACACAAACTGTTGCGTGTGTTGCACAATGATACAAAGAAGTACAGTTTCAAGCTACCGATTTATTCTGTTTCGTACAAAGTAGGATAACTATGTAATATTCATAGATACCTTGTACAGTATTTGTGCAATGCAGTATGTGCACACGAGACAGATGTGAATAATAAGAGTTCACAGTCTGATGTTGTGGACCATTGACCGTATTGCAAAAATGATATCGGCGAAAAAATTTTTTTTCGCATGCGGTGAAACACACCTGAAATTTCGGAGATGACTGCCGCAGCTATAAATTCGAGCAACAAGTTCTTCGGCTGTCGTAGTTGATGTTGCATACAAAACGCGTTTCAATCACCCCCTTAAAAGGGAATCAAAGGGGCGAGAGGTAGGGTGAACAAGGTCGTCATAACACAGGTCCTTCTCCCCAGTCCAAAGATCTGGAATGTTTCATTTAGGTAGGTCTGCATATTTTTGTTAAAATGTGCAGGTACTCTGTTATGCTGGGATCACATCTGCTGTCTTATGTTCAAGGGCATATGTTCTAACAATTTCGGAAGAACATTACGTAAAAATAAAAAGAATAAGTCCTCCCACACAGGCGAGTCCATAATAAATAAGGTCCTACCACAAAATTATCCACAATACTGCACGGCACGCTCGCATTAAATGTCTGCTGCTGATCCTTCACTAGAGTTGCATGTGGACTTTTACGCCCTACACTTGGCTATTGCTAGTTTCAGGACGATTTCTGATCATGCCAAGTTCACTGTCTTCAAATTCAACTACCCATGGTGCGATTCCGATTTCACATAGGGGAAATTAAAGAGACCTTATCTCTCGAATGTGAATATGAACGTGTGGAAAAAATACAAGGAAAATTAGTCTCCTTTGAGGGCGACGGTCACGATATAAACGAATCGCCTCTGGGCTATTTCTTTTGCCTCTCCATAAATCAGGTGCATATCTGCCAGCTCATGGATAGGGTAATCTTCCATTGCGCAGACACATACAGGTTAACACAATCAATTTTACTTAAACACCAACACCTATACTTTTAATCGACCATGAATATCTAGACACAACCCTCTAACGTTGAACGCATCACTTTCTATTCTGTTATATAGCATTCCATTGGACTATGTATATCACTCAAGTTGCGTTGATGCCTACTATAACACAGCCACGCTAACTGACGCTATTTCACAACAAAACTGGAAGACAGTCTTTTGCGAGCCACTCGCAATTGACACACAAGGGACGATAGTTCCGTAGTGTGCGACGAAAGCATCATGCCCTTAGTGAAAGTACTATAAGCTAGGTATGTACTGCTACATGTACGGAAAAATGCCACATTCTCTTTCTTCCATGTAGATATTCCATCGAGCTACAAGGTACATTAGAACGGAGAAAAATGATTTCCCCCCATTTTTGGATGTAATTCCAACGAGCTTTTTTCTAGAAATTTTCTACAGCAGTGACAACATCAAAATGTAAGTGAGCTACACTAGGACGCGATTTTGGTATATTCACAATAACAATGTAGTTTTTCGTAGCTCATGGGTAAAGGGCAGTTTGCCAACTCCAAGGGAGGGGAAAAGCCCCTCGAAACTATTCCTGGAAGAATATTCACCTAACGGATAAACCAAGTATACTGTCTCAGTGCATTTCTTGGTATCGATATGTAAAGTGTACAACATCTCGTGTTTCGTCTATTTTTGTTGCTTCTGTGCACAGAAACAATATATACCACGGAATTACATATTACGAGAAGGAAACCCTTTAATCCAGCTTACTTTTGACAAATATATATTCAGAAAATATTTGGGAATCTTTGTGATATGTGGAGAATCATTGTACATTCGTTCATCGCTTATGTTCTTTGCATTTTTGGATACTACATGTTGTGTTTATTTACATGCTACCTGACTGTCCTATGCAGAGTCATTTAAAACCTAATCTTAATCAAAGTTATTTATTCATTTTCACACACACGTAACTTGGACAGGAAGCTGTTCATTTATCATCCGTCACCATTAGCCTAAAAGACATAACTGTGATACGTTAAAGATTTCGTTTCATTTAAATTTTTCTTCCGAGAGTGTTTTGTGCTGAGACAAAATACATCAATTACGTATGTCTATCTCTCTTCCTTTTGAATTATAAGTATTCTTCTAACTTGAACGATATACTATTATTTCGGCTGCAATGAAATTGCGCACACTTTTCCGGTTTTATCAATTTTATCTGATAAGCCGTTGACAAGCTTTCATAATGTACAAGATTGCGCACTAAAATATTAAGCAACGTTGTCACATGGACAATATTTTCTCTTTTGTCATGTTTGTATAGGCTATGTGTGTGACTTTATTGACAAGTGTAATTCTGAAAATACAGAGGAATAAAATTAAGACATAACCAAGCATATGAAGAAGTGCAGAGAAGTGATGTACTGTATTCGAAAATAAAAAACTCACACCAGTTCGTCCGAGAAATATTACAGAGGCTGTTGAGCAAACGGTTGAAAGAGAAGATGAGTTAAGTCATGATGGAGAAAAAGTTTCTATTTGCAAATGAAGAAGCTAAGATTATCGTCCTTGGCTAGTAGTGGGAAGTATGCCGTGTATATTATTATTTTTAATAATAACTTTGAGAATGTCATCGTAATGGTTTGCTTCCTCTTATTTAGGTTTCCACCTAGAATATGGGCTTCAGAACCCTCAGTGGCTCTTAGATCGACGAATGGGGCCGAAGCATTTCATAAGCATAACAATGAACAAGTCTATTCACCGGATCCAAATATTTATTAAGAGATTTCATCTTTGGTGAAGATACAATCAGAAACAAAATTGAAATTAAGATCATTTACGAAAGGATATACCAATACAGAAAGAAAGGAAGATTTGAGGAGACATAACTTAATATTGAAACTATATAAGATACTTAAAGGTGATACATATTCAGAGTATCAGACAAGGAGACTTACATTTCTAAAAATTGTAGGCTTAAAATTGAAACCAGGAAAGTTTTAGCATGTGGATTATAAATATGAAAACTTGGTTTTGGAGATACCTTGACTTGTATTTACTGATCAAATTATATTTAATTAAGCTTCAATATAATTTGCATTTTATATCTAATTTTTGTTTCTATCCTAGTCTGAAGGAAAATCCTGTTTGCGCAGATTTTAAAGCTATCATTGTGATAACGTTGGACAAAAATCTGTGTTCAAAAAGGCCGACAGAGATTTGTGCGCAATTTGGGATCTAGAGTGTGCGCAATCCAGTTGCTCCCTATTATTTCTGATTGATGAAATCTTGAATTTGATTTTTTTGTTCATTTTCCTCACTCAACGTTTGATAAAATACTCAAAAGAATACTCCACTTTCTCTGGGAGTCACCCTTGCTCCTCCATTGCACTATATCCCATTGTACACTAACTGAATCTAAAATTAATGGAAATTCTCTTTTATCTGACTTTGATCCGACCTTTTGTTCTTGAGTTATGGCTGTTTTTACAAGTTTCGACAAATTTTTGGGTGATCAAGGTGCCGAAAGGAGGCATTTTTACACCCAGCTTGGTTCATATGTTTCGTTTTATCTCGGTGTCAGGAATCACCGCCAGAAGTTTGCTATAATAATTAAGTTGCACCCTGTGTATAATATAGGGCTCCATTTTATGTATTAAATTCACCCAATTTATTTAGTAACATAAATAGCTAAACCGTGTAAACGTCTTTATTCATTATTTCTTCTAATAAATTTTTGTCCAACAAAATGAAGCTAAATATATACTAATAAATGAATATAGTTATATTTTAGAAATACAATAGGCACTGATTGTTAGAACACTGCTCTAAAACACACAGAAACAATCAAATTTAAACATAAAGAGCTTAAAATAAACTTGAATTCTTTAAACTGCGCTATATCGATTACGCTTAACTTCTGAAACGTTTTTGCCAATAAATGACTAGCAGCACGAAAAACTCCTACATTATCAAATAGACCTGCATGTTAATTGCTTTACTGGCTTTATACATAATTTGAAAAGTGATTGTACTCTTTACCTGTTCTTCCTCAATAGCAACTGTATGAACGCATAATACAAAACTAGTACACAGAAGAATTTTAAAAAAATATTTGTAATATGATATTTCGTAGGTCGTCTTTTATAAGGGCGAACTATACCCTTTGCAGGTTCTTTAAAACAGTCACTGTATGAATTTGCTATACTGAAATGGTATGCTACAGACAGGGCCGGCGAGAGCGGTCGCGGGCCCCGAGGCTGAGCAATCCCGGGCCCCTTAAATGACTTTTTACGTACTTACCACTTTGGACGGAGGTAAACTAAAATGAACATTAAGACTTATTTTGAACTCTTTATTACACCATTAATGCGTTTAATTTACATGTTAAACAGTATTGCTATATCTCCAAATAAGTGAATAATAAGAACTCTGAACCTAGCCTATGTTCACTGTTCGCTTAAAAAAAAAAACTAATTAATTCATTATTTATGATTTTGGTTAGACCCTATACTTGTTGGTTCTAAGATTTTTGAAGGCTTCAAAACTAAAATGAATAAAAAAATTATATATTTAAATATAATGGTATCAAAATATAGAAAAGAAGTAACTTATCTATTTGTAATAGCAAAAGTTCTCCTCTAATGCTCAATCAAATGCTCAAACACACTAATTTGTGAAGGAAATACAAAAAGAACATATTAAATAGTTAATAAAAGCTGAGAAAGTAAATGTTCTCAACCATCCATCCTACCCTGTACTATGAAATCTTTGCACAAATTGTTGCTCTAAATAATTATATAGAAGTAAGCTATGCAGTTAGTCTTCCTTAACTAGAGACATGAGGCATTAGGCCTAATTTAGTTACTTCAATGAAATATTGCTCAAGTTAATTATAGTGTGATTAATAATATGATATTAATAGTAATTGTCTGTAGGAGAAATTTATTATATGTATTACTACTAGACAACTGTTACAGTTACAATTTATCCTTTTCTACGTATAGTTACAACAAAATTCCCTTTTTGGCCTTTTTCAGGGCGAATTCATCAATGATAGCATCCAGGTTGGTACACTTGACAAGTTCTGTTTCCACTGCCAACACGCCTAAGCTTGATAATCTGTCTTGATACATTGTAGAACGTAAAACATTTTTACTCTATTTAACACAGAGAAAGAGCGCTCTGCACTAGCAATGGTAGCAGGGATTGTGGCGAATATACGAAGGGCCACTGTCAGATTTGGAAATAAAGTTTCTATATTCAAAGTTTTGATGTTATTTAGGAGATCCCATGGTGAAAGCGTTTTCTCACCAAAATTGGCCGAATATATCAATTTCAGGCTATGCAGTTCATCAGAAAGATCATCTCCTAAATCTTTTGGGTATCGTTGGACTAGTGAAGCTGCTTGTTCTTGGCTCTGTCATCTGTCATTTCTTTGCAAGACCACAGTACACAAAAATTGTTACACAAAGAGCGCACTGATTGGAAGCGAACTGAGTAAAAATATACAACATTTAGTAATTCTTTATCCTCGGCCGCCGGGCCCCCTTTGGGGCCTCGGGCCCCAGGGCTCTGGCCCCTCCTGCCCTCCCCTCTCGCCGGCCCTGGCTACAGAACAACTAAAGCTACTAATATATAAAGTGATATTTCGCAGGACGCACTGTACCCTTCAAATGAGTCTTAACAGTAAAAATAAGTATTCATTGTACAGAACTGTGCCATACAGAAGAATAAATAAAACCGTTTATATTTGATGTGGTTTCGCAAGGGCGCCTTACATAGAGGGCGCAGTGTGCCCTTTACAGGTTCTTTACCAACAGTAAAAGTATGTATTCATTGCACAGAACTGTCTCATACAGAAGAATAAATAAAACCGTTTATGTTTGATGTGGTTTCGCAAGGGCGCCTTATGTAAAGGGCGCAGCGTACCCTTCTCCGGTTTTTTACCAACAGTAAAAGTATGTATTCATTGTACAGAACTGTACCATACAGAAGAATAAATAAAACCGTTTATCTTTGATGTAGTTTTGCAAGGGCGCCTTATATAAAGGCGCAGTGTACTTATCACAGGTTCTTTGCCAATAATAACTGTGAGAATTTATTATACAAAAAACTCGTACCTTTATTTATAATGTGATGTTTCAGAGGGCGCACCGGGACATGTCCCGGTGTCCCGGTGGGCCAGCACGGGCCTGTGTTTGGCCACGCGATGTTTTGGGCGGCGATTTTGTCCGTATCCCCGTGACTTCCACCCAATTTTAGAAATGCCACCCGAACTTTATCATCTTCACATCCAGTCTGACAGATACCTGCATAATTATAGGCAACGTTTCTTGTAGCGCCACACTTGAAACCAATCAGAATATACGTTCCTGGCTTAATATTATGTGTTGAGAGTTCGAATTCCGATATAAGCTTTCAAACTGATGATCCAGGAACGCCAGAATAGTTCGTTTGTATACCAGACAATGTGCCATTATCTTCACCACCACTATCATCATCATCGTCATCAGTGTAAACATCACTATCCTTTAAATGCCTTTGAGATAATCTTTGTATGGCTGGTTGCTGAGTCGACCTCAAAGAAACATGTATTTTCATTAAGTTGGACGTTGCGGTAAGACCAACTAGAATATTATTGTCATCCATTTTATCACAGTGATAGAAGTTCCATATACCAATGATATCAGTTGCTTACATCCAACGTTTCTTCAGGAGGAGGCCAGCCATTTCTTCATCAGCTTGGGATATAAAAAGCACATTAATATTTTAGAGTAATTGGCATCATATTCATAGAAGTTTTATCCAAACAGTCCTTTCGATTTGACCACCTATGACATCTATCAGTCCTTTTCCATGTCCTGGTGCAAAGGTGAAGTTTTTATGTAACTAAGAAACCTATTGTTTCGATTATACATGAATTTACATCTTTATTTTGTGTAAAGGAGATTACATCGTGTCAGTGTCAATTCAAGACATGTAACCTCCGTTACGCCTTTTCAAAAGGAAATAATATATTTGTAAACCAGTTTTTGTATGTGAGACATTAGTAATGTCTTCATTATTACTTTCCGTAGGTTTGGTGCAAATAAGACACATATGTTCGACTTTACATGAACTCATCATTTTTTTTATTTTTTTTTTGTAACGGAGGATACATCATGTTGTTCCGCATCAAACGCTGCATAAGTTTAATACAGTAGCTGCCTTGACAATACTTACCGCTTTCTTGAAAACTATAAGTGTACGTCTTTCGTTCCTCTCATAAATATGTTACTTTACTTCGTCCACTAAATTGACACAAGCTAGCCAAGTTGATCTTGATTGAACGGAACTTTCACAAGGAGCGACTAGTTTCATTCAGTGATACAAATATGTAACCAAGAGGTACAATAATGCAGAAATAGATTGTTTTTATACAATATAAGGATGAGCAATTCTAGTGCAGATAGCGTTATTCCTCAGATTTCATATTTATTTTTCTTGTGCAATTCCCACTTTTCGTGGATAGGCTGTATATATATATATATATATATATATATATATATGGGATGGAAATAAGCAACGAAATTTATATATATATATATATATATATATATATATATATATATATATATATATATATATATATATATATTGTTGTTTACTTGTTCCTTATTATCTCGTCAATAAATTGTTCATTGGTATACCTTTTAAGTGAGGATAATATTTAATTTTCAAAAGCCGCTTGGTTCTACTCTATCTCCCTCAGGGGGTGTACCCAATGTAATCACGTGCCGTTGTGTATGTGTTGTGGGGCAGCTCTTATGATGCGGGGAAGTATTGCCTGTTATTAAATGATCTAATTAGTGGAATACTGCCTTCCTTGACTTCCGGCGAAGCGATTAAGATACATTACAACTTCAGCTGAAAATCAAACGCGTGTCTTCTACTCAGAAGATGCGTACGTTAACCAACCGCGAGACAGCTTACTATAGGTAACGGAAACGTGAAATTTAAGGTGGAATCCAAACCAACGTAATGCGTTTACATTTCAAGGCTCATTTACCGGGAAACGAACTCATAATTCTGTGAATCAAAAGACCACACAAGCTAGTCACTATATCAGCGGGCAGAGTTATAAGTATCATATAGTACACGATAATATTGATATAAATAATATGCCAACGTGACCATTCTCTAGCCCTCCTACCTAGCCTAGAGATTAGAATGTGTCTTTGGTGCTCGAGGCCTGATAGTTCGGTTTCCGTTGAAGGAGCAGTAAACGCAGTAAAGATGCCCCGATGTTATTCTAAATTTCTCATTCTTTATAGACACAATGACAAATGACGTAAATAGGAAAATGAAATGAAATAAAATCTTTGAGTTTAACGTAAAGGAGATAGCTTCACAAAGGTTTCTCATCATCCGGTTTTCTTCAAACTCTGCATTTATACACTAGACCGAAAAAAAATCGACACGTGTGTTTTTTTTTTTGTTTCTCTCGAAAAAATAGGTTAAGTGGGACAAAGGGCCCCTTTTCAAAAAAGGGTACACTTGATCATAAGGGACTTATTAAAGAAACGAAACTCTGCCGATATAAAGATGACTTCAAAGTAGTAAATACGGGTTTTGTCGATTTTGCGAGAAAAGGGTTGCAAGGGGCAATGGTCCCCTTCGAAATGACAAAGGACTCTGCACAATCCTTACGGAAATTGGATTTCGGTGAAATTGCTTGAGACCCTAATATGTTGTAGATATTGTGTTCCTAAGAAAATTCAACTTTGTCTCACTGGACACAACCAAAAATCACTGACCGTTTGGCAACTACAGGGTTACTTTTTGAAAACAGACGAAAATAATGACATTCTGGCTTTCGGTAAAATGACTAAAACAGTGGTATGTTGTAGATATTGCGATCCTAAGAAAAAGTCTTAACGGGCATAAGCACCAATCACTGATCCTTTGGCCACTACGAGTCCACTTTTTTGAAAGCAGCCGAAGATAGTGATGTTCTGGATTTTGGTGAAAAATACTGAAACTGTGATATGTTGTAGATACTGTGATCTTGAGAAAAGGTCTTAGAGGACATAAGCATTAATTACTGAACGTTTGGCCACTACGAGTCCACTTTTTTGAAAGCAGCCGAAGATAGTGATGTTCTGGATTTTGGTGAAAAATACTGAAACTGTGATATGTTGTAGATACTGTGATCTTGAGAAAAGGTCTTAGAGGACATAAGCATTAATTACTGAACGTTTGGCCACTACGAGTCCACTTTTTTGAAAGCAGCCGAAGATAGTGATGTTCTGGATTTTGGTGAAAATTACTGAAACTGTGATATGTTGTAGATATTGTGATCTTGAGAAAGGGTCTTAGAGGACATAACCATTAATTACTGAACGTTTGGCCACTACGAGGCCACTTTTTTGAAAGCAGCCGAAGATACGTATGTTCTGGATTTTGGTGAAAATTACTGAAACTGTGATATGTTGTAGATATTGTGATCTTGAGAAAAGGTCTTAGAGGACATAACCATTAATTACTGAACGTTTGGCCACTACCAGGCCACTTTTTTGAAAGCAGCCGAAGATAGTGATGTTCTGGATTTTGGTCAAAATGACAGAAATCGTGATATTTTGTAAATATTGCCATCCTTAAAAAAAATGTCTCAATGGACACAACCACAAATCACTAATCATTTGTTCACTACAGGGTTACTTTCTTGAAAATAGTGGAATAAAACGATATTCTGGATTTCTGTAAGATTGAGTAAAACTAAAATATGTTGAAGATCTTCTTATCATGAGAAATAGCCTACCCTCAAATTATGAGCGTTTGGCAACTACAGGTCCAGTTGTTTTAAAGCAGACGGGTCTAATGATATTTTTTATTTCGGTGTAAGTGAATGAAAATGAAATATTTAATTTCCATAAGTATAAGCTTTGCTTTGTATATACTTAAACACAAAATAAACTATTTGCTGAGTAAAACAATATATTCACATAAAAAAACTACACACGTGTTACAGTTTCGCCAACTAACACTTTGGCTTCATCAGACAATATGAGATACATGACAAATATGTTCTGGATAGAAAGTCGATAGAAAGTCTCGGTATAGAAAAATACAAATCAGAATACTTGAAGGAGATTGGCTGCTGCCAGGAGCCAATCAGAAGCAAGATGTCTCAGCTCTTGTTTGTATATAAGACTGCACATTTCTCATGTATCTCATAGTGTCCGATGAAACCAAAGTGTTAGTTGGCGAAACTGTAACACCTATGAAGTTTTTTTATGTGAATATATTCTTCAAGTGAACCCGAAGAAAACCAACGAGCACGGTGTTTGTCCACTACAAAATCCACACGGCGTGAGCTCTGGTCGAACCAAGGACCCCAAGCACCGGAACTGAAGGTTCTACCACTGAGCCACCGCGGCCCCGCCAGTAATTGACAAATGGTCACTAATTCGTGGTAGTGTGCATTGAAACTTTTTCTCAGTATCACAATATCTACAACACATCACAGTTTCAAGCAATTACACCAAACTCCAAAAGACCGTTACTTCCTCTTCGTTTAAAACAAAAAGTGGACCTGCAGTGGCCAAACGGTCATTGATTGGTGGTTGCGGTTGTTGAGACTTTTTCAGGATTACAACATTTACAACATATCACTTTTTCAAGCAATTCCACCGCAATCTAGGATACCGATACCTTCAGTTTTTTTTTTTAAGTGGTCCTATAGTGGCCAAATGGTCAGTGGTGGATGATTGTGCAAACTGAAACTTTTTCTTAGGATCACAATGTGTACAACATATCACGGTTTCAAGCAATTCCACCGAAATCCAGAATAACTTTAACTTCTGCTGTTTTCAAAAATTAGGCCATGTAGTGGCCAAACGGTCAGTGATTGATGGTTGTGCTTATTGGGACTTTTCTCAGAATCACAACATCTACAACATGTCACAATTTCAATCAATTTTATCGAAATCCAGAATATCACTATCTTCGGCTACTTTCAAAAAAGTGGTTCTGTAATGGCCAAATGATCAGTGATTTGTAGTTGTGCCCATTGAGAGTTTCTCTTAGGAACACAATATCTACAACGCATCACAGTTTCAAGGAATTCCTCCGAAATCCAATTTCCGTAGGGATTTTGCGGGTTCCTTTGTCATTTCGAAAGGCGTATTGTCAATACAATCCTTTTCTCGCAAAAAGGACAAAACCTGTATTTCCTACCTTGAAGTCATCTTTGCATCGGCAGAGGTTCGTTTCTTTAAAGTGTTCCTTTTAATTAAGAGGACCTTCTTTTGGAAGGGGCCCCTTGCCCCTCTTGACCTATACGTGTCGATTTACTTTCGGTCTAGTATATAGATGCCAAATTTGAAGAAAATCGGATGACAAGAAACCCTTGTGAAGCTATCTCTTTTTCACTTTCACTTTTTGGACTTGACTGGATTTTGCCCTAAACACTTCAATTTTTCTTTGTTCACAACTTCTTTATTACCAGCGTTTCATAAGTTCAAAATTGGCTACGGATAAACGGAAAAGTTCAGCAACTTCTTTAACTGAATGGTAGCAGTTAAATTTGTTTAATTATTAGATAGTTTGGCTATTATCTAACTCTTAAGGATGTCCTGGTCTCTTAGACTACTAATATATGTTATAGAATTGAAAGTGACTATGTTTGTGACTCTTAATCTCTTGAACCATCCGACCGATCTCCATCAAATTTTCAGCATAGATGAGGTTAGGGCCTGAAATGGATTTTATCTATTCACTTTGACGGTAGAATGTGGGAGGGAAAGGTATATAAAAATCAAGTTATATAAGACTGAAAGCGAATAGGCGTGTGAGTTAATGACTCTTGAACCACCCGAACGAACTCAATCAAATTTTCAACATGAACGAGATTCGGGCCTGGGAACTTTTTTTTTATCATTTCACTTTGACAGCATAACTTAGGAGGGGGAGGGGAGGGGATAGATATAACAAATAAATACAACTTAATAACACTTGAACCACTCAACTGATCTCAATCAAATTTGCTTCATAGATGAGATTCGCACCTGGAATTGTCCTTACCATCTTATTTTGACGGCGCAACGTAGGAAAGGAGGAGGGGGATTTATTTATTAAAAAATGAAAACTGAAAGTGAATCTTTTGTGACTTCATGACTTTTGGAGAGGGAGTGACAATTAAAAGTAATCGACATTGACATATATTAATGCATAAACTATAGTTTTCGGGGTAGCTCAGACAAACTGATACTTTTAATGCTGTTTAAATCCAAATTCAGCCCCACAACGTGAGGCAGGGGAAGGAAAAGATACATACAAGTGATCAAAAATAACCGATATTAGTGTCGAATCCATAGATTTTGGGATCGTTGAGATGAACACTGACGCTTCAGATCTCGTTTAAATCAAAATTCAGCTCCGCAACATGAGTTGAATTGGTTTTGAGTTTAACGTCCTGTTCAGCAGCAAGGCTATATGAGAAGTGGACCTACTGATTAAAGTGGAATCCGAATTACACGAGTTCCCTCCGGAAATCGAACCCGAGTCTCCCACTCCAAAACCTCGAACCCTAAGCGCTTAGCCACGAAGGAGTAAACCAGCAACTTGAGGGAGGGAGAAGTGGAGAGGGAAATAGTGTATATATAAACATGATCAAAATGACGAATATCAGAGTTGAATCTATAGTGTTTTGAGGTCGCTGAGATGAACAGTGATACTTCCAATGCCGTTTAACCCGTTTATGCCGAAGGTATTTTTTTTTGTCACAGATTTCGATAATCTTCATGTTTCTGTGATACAATATTACACTCAAACCAATTTGAAGCTTATTTCAAAATTTTGTTTGGCGGAAACGGTGTTAGAGGGCGACCTACATATGGGACTCTGGGAAAAATAAGGTCTGTTTCGAAAGCTATATGCAATAAAAACACGAAAGTAATGAAAACAAGGTTCCTTTACATTTATTGTATTTATTATCACTACATTCAAAATAGTATACTGCTAAAGCTTCAGGTTGAGATATGAAACAATTCGTTTCCTTTTAAAATTTTACTTTTTTTGTGTGTGTGGAAATCAATGAAACATTTGACATCAACTCCAACATTGCACTTTACACATTTTCTTGTAGTTTCATATGACAGTTCTAACGAGTTTGTTTTTCTTGTTGGGTGACATAATGTTGATACCTTCATATCTAGAGTCTTGCGCTAGAAGAAGTGAAGAAGGATGGCTTTTGTGTCCCTTTCGGGTATCTCTTCCGTAGCCTTGAAGATAATATGAATCAAGTTTTCTTCTTACACTTAGCATATGAAGCAATTGTTCTGAGATTCTCTTCTGTAACAGCCACGCATTTTGAACTGCTAAATCAATGATATACATAAGAAAACAACTAGGGCCTATACTGTTTTTTGCCTCGTGTTGAAGCTCTGTATTAACTTACATTTTGGTCCATCCGATCGACTCCTACCATATTTTGATTGTATATACAACTTTACCATAAATTGTTGGTCTATCTGCACTGCCTTCTTTGAAGGTTGAGACCAACGTTTAGCTTTTGAGGGTGGTTCCACCCCAACAGAATTAGAAGCTACGAACACAACGCTATTGTCAGTCCACTTTCATAATGTAATTTCTGTTCCGTGGTCTTTGCAACTGTCAAAAAACCCTCTAGGTTTCTTTCCCATAGTTTCATTACAATCTATTGGAACCTTCTTGAGCAACCTATCCTCCCTGATCGTACCCGTTTCGCTTATATCCTACTATTTCAGTTCAGCCAAAATGGGGAGATATGTAAAGAAGTTATCAAAAAGAACATGGTAGTTCACTGATTTTCTCTCTACCAGTTTTCTCTTCGTATTCAAGTATTACAGAACCACCAATATCTACATTCCCGAGATTGTACTCCTTGTTTCTTGGTATGGTTAATACCAAAGGCAATAACCTAATCGTGCACAGCCAAACCACATTTTAAAACAAATTGAGGAACTGGCGGCATCCGTGTTTGAAACACACTACACACACACACACACACACACTTTGTGAATTCAAGAATTTTTGTTGATAATTTTGATTTAGACAGACCTGTAGCCAGCCCAAACAGTTAGGAGGAACTTACAAATACTTTTTTTTGGGGGGGGTTATCAAATTACATTTTTCTTTAGGGGCAGCACGCAATTTAGAGAGACGGGTTTGCTCTAATATCACTAACTACGGACCAAGTTGTAGACGCTATTGAAATTTATATAACTTTCATAACACCATATCTTCCTAGTGTCCTATATAAAGAACACCAGCAAAATTGGTCAAAAGTAGCACATTTCCATACACAGAGAAAAATCCGTTCTCCGGACAGCGGTATATTGTATAAATATACGGTATCCTCTTGCTTACTATAGAAATCAGTACGGAGCATACGTTATCCTTATGCTACATAGGCACTGTCCTTAGATGTTACATCATGCCGTTGCTGGATGTCTGACATCTAACAGTTTTCCGTATATCACGTGCATATACTTATGTTACCTTCATCAGCTGTATGTTATATACGTCTATTTGTATGTGAGATCCTGACCGCCTACATTGTTTCATACGGAAAGTACGTATAGATGGACCACTTATACAGAAAGTACTATAAAACATGCGTTTTCAGTTATACGTCTGCTGTACGTTAAGTGCAAGAACTACAGGAATCACGCATGTAACCTATTTTTTTTAAAGTACGCCACCTACATTTTTTCCTCAGTGTAGCGTCTTACATGTAGTAAAATGATGTTTCTAAGCATACCTTGTGAACAAGAAATTATTGCGCAGTAAACAAATTGTATGTAAGAAGAGACTGATGACTTGAAAAACCAACAATACAAATCTAAACAATGTACAACTTATATTTTTATTTAAAATATTACTTTTTTTGACAACACATGTTGCCCAATTCTCAATGCCAGCTTCACGATCCCTTGAGGCGCGCTAGACTTCAATGTTGGCAGGTCAACATTTAAAAAAACAACTCATTTTTTATCTTAAAACCACCATCTCGTGTATACAATTCTAAAAATATTAATACAGGTTAGAAAACAATAGCGTTCTAGTGGTAGGACGCTAGGAACAAAGGATAGGTGCTGATTGCCACGGATGCTGACTGCCACAGCTAATTATTGGTGCTGACTGCCACGACTGTCGCTGATTGCAAATATAAATGTGCTGACTGCCACGAGCCTGGGAGAAACTGTATTTGGAAAGAGATGAATTAATCCCTCATACTAAATTTATGATTATTAATTAATTTGGTAGGGATTAATTTAGTAATCATCACAGCAAATCTATGTGGCATCCTATAAGTTACAAAATTGCTCACTAGATGGAACGACATACACTTGGATGTTTATAAAGGGATTGTCTTTTCTGTTATATGTACAATTTGCACATTTCATTGTTTATATTAATTGTTTTATTGCATTATTTAATGGATATGATGGTCGAAGCCAGCTGACAAGGGAAGTTTGGGAGAAGCATTCGCCTGCAGAGAAATAAGCATGTCATTTGAAGGACCAATTCATGCTGATTACAACAGGTAATAAAACTCCTGCAACCGCCACGACAGCTAATTGCACCGCGACGTGTTCCTAGATTTGACAAAGCGACTTGGTCTCATTTTCGGCAAGACATCGAACACTCTCTTTCAAGTGTAGCAGCTCCAGCTACAGAACCTGAGTTGGCTTCGTGTCTTACTACTCTCACTGAGGCAATACGAACCAGTGCTCACCATAACATTCCAACTAATCAAGTGACTCTCCACAAGCCAAAATTACCACCGACGTATGTCACTCTGATACATAAGGCTCGCCAACATCTCCGTGAATACCATCGAACAGGGAATGATGTCTATCTTCATCAACATCGCCAATGGCAACGAGCGGTTCGTAATTATCTTGCTGCATATGAACGTCGCAGTTGGATTAAGACTTGTAATACCTTATCTGAGGAAGCACACCCATCACGCTATTGGAAGAGGTTTAATCAACTAACTGGCAAGAATACGACAACCACTTATCCTCTAATCTTAGATGGCACCCCTCTCTTCTCAGACCAAGAGAAAGCTAACGCTTTTGCTAGTCAGCTACAGACAATTTTTACTCCAACAGCTGCCTCTAAGATCTCTGAACGGACAGACATCTCTTTCATTCCTGCTTTACAACCTTCTGCAGACCACGTCATTGATCTGGAACATCCACTAGCCGCACCGATTACTACAGACGAACTTCACGTTGCTCTCAGGCGGAAAAAGAACACAGCCCCTGGGGTTGATAACATTTGCTATCGACATATTAAAGATGCCCCGCAATCACTTCTACTACTACTGGTGGCGATATACAACTTCATTCTCAGAACTGGTTTCTATCCCTCAGACTGGAAAGTATCAAAAATTTGCATGTTCCATAAACCGAACAAGTCTGTTCATTCTGTTTCCTCTTACAGACCAATTCAACTGACATCAGTATTCAGTAAAATTTTTGAGAAAATTCTTGTCTGCCGTCTTCATAAGTATCTTGAGACAACTACTCTACTACCCATCCACCAAGCAGACTTTCGGCCTAACTTCTCCATAAATGACCAGCTACTTCGCCTCAGCACCATAATCACTAACCAGTATAATAAAGCCTTCCCTTCTTGCCTCATTCTTATGGATTTAGAAAAGGCTTTTGATAAAGTTTTGCATTACGGCTTAATCAAAAAATTACAATCATTCAAGTTTCCACTTTGCTATTTGAGGATAGTGTATTCTTTCCTTACAAATCGCATTGCTTATGTTACAGTCGGCAATGCTCTATCTTGGCCTATCTTTACGCTTACTGGGGTTCCTCAGGGTTCTGCTCTGAGCCCTTTATTGTATATCCTATACGCTTCTGATATCCCTGCAGTTCCACGCAATGTTTTTACTTTTCAATACGCAGACGACACAGCTTTTCTTGTTCTTGGTAAAACTATCCAACAACTTAATATTCTTTTACAAAGAACTCTTGATAATTACATCAAGTGGTGCAAGCGATGGCGTTTAACCATTAATTCAGAAAATACTCAAGCAATCATATTCTTGAGTCCAAAGAGACGTTCCCGAGTTTACAGAAATCCGAATGTTTTGCAAGTAATTGTTGATGGATACCGTGTACGCCCTACCCCTACTGTTACTTACCTAGGCGTTGTTTTCGACTCAAAACTCACTTGGAATGCTCACCAGAAAAAGCTAACAGCTAAGGCTAACATGCGGTTAAATCTATTGCGCCGTCTCACAGGCACGACTTGGGGTCTGAAAGCTGAAGTGATACTTCACACCTATAAGGCATTCCTCCGACCCATCTTCACTTTTGGACACACCGCCTGGAGCAATGCTTCTGCGTCATATTACGAAAAACTCTGCATCTTGGAGCGGCATGCTTTTCGGCTGGCTTATCGTATTAAGCTTCCTTACCCTACATGGCTGACATATGAGTATATCGATTTTTCAAAAATCACGAAACACCTCGCAGAACTACGACTAAAGTATATCACTTCACGTATACAAACAGGTCATCCGCTATTCTTGGACATCCTGCAGACTGATGCTCTTACTGACGCTACATTTCGGTACAAACATTCACCGTTAAACATCTTAGTATCTCTGTTTGTTCAAAATACACATCTGACTGCTGACGAACGGGAAATATATGACATTTACTTCATTAAAGATCATCTTCCTCATATTTCTCCATATTAGCACTGAAATCCTCACTATTAACAAGGGCTTCTCCCTGTCCTCATCAGTCCCGAGTCGCCCCGGGACAGAAGATTTAACACTGCATCTGTCTTGCTAATTTAACTATGTCTGTGTTGTGCTTGCACTTCATCTCATACCTCATCATCATTGCTCTAAGTTCTATTACATTTGTGATACATTTTGTTTTTCTATCATATTTATACTTTAGCACCTCGTATATATATATTTGCACATATGTGTTCTACTTTTGCTTTATTATTATTATTTATCAGTAACACCTAGTTTAGTATGCTCACTTTTTCATCATGTTTATAAAACTGCACTTTGACCATCTCACAGTGTTCAATAATCAATGTAAATCTAAATGCATCTATGCCAAAGAGAGGGCGTAACCCTCTAATGGCTGGGAGTAGGAGTATCACCTTGCCCAAATCAGTTAATAATTGATGAATAAAGATTATCTAGTTCACTTATAACCCTATTCCCTTACCCCTAAAAAAATAATAAAACTCCTGTACGTTGAGAACTGTTCGAGATATTCAGCTTGGAAATTTATATGAAAAAATGAGTGGATGCACGTTTCAATGCCTTAAGTATTCTCACCCATGGCGAAGCTTGATGGTTAGAACTTGCTATTACTTGATCACTGGGGTCCATTCACAGACAAATTGTCCATTACAAGTTGCATGACTGATGGCAAAGACCTAATGGTTGAGAAGATACCAAAGAATTGCACACGATTTGTGCAACCATTTGATGTGTTTTGATTCCGGTCAATCAAAGATTTAGGCAGGAGATTTGTACATAGTATGAACCTTCTTCATCTGGACGTTATAATGTACCAACAAAACAATCAAAGAAAGTTCGTGTCCATACGAATCACTTCCGATCACCGCGATACATTGGATTGTTTCAGTCAGTGTTGGGCAAATTTCAATTGAATTAACAATTAACAATTAATCTGTAAATTTAATTGTTAATTGCAATTAACAATTGAAATAAGTAATGGTTAATTGTTAATTGCAGTTGGCCATTGAAAAAGGAGAATCAATTGCAATTGATCAATTGATTGAAAGTAATTGCAGTGGAAAGTAATTGCAATTGAATTCTGTAATTCAATTGCAATTGAAATTAATTGGCAATTGATTCAATTGCAATTGATTTCCACAGCAATTACTTTCAATTGATTGATCAATTGCAATTGATTTTCACTGATTAATTTTCAACACAGTAGTTCAGAGAGGGCGTGGGGCAATGAAAACTTTAGCCACGACCAATTGACTCACCACCCGTCGTGACCCACGACCCACCGTGACCCACTCTGACCCACAGACCCACCAAAACCCATTGTCATCAACTCTGACCCATGATTCACGACCTCTTCTCTACTGACTAAAGAGTTTAAATTTGTAATAAAACAAGCCTATAAAATTATCACTCATCGGAGTTTGAATTTCTACAATCAATCGCTCAAGCACCGCACTAATACAATAACGGCGGATCTGACCTTTTTAATATAAATAAAATAGAGTTTGTTCGTGTGTCTGTCTGTCTATCTTTGTGTGGCCTGTGGATGATACGAGTGGACCGAAAGTTTTCAAAATTTGGTCACGGGTAACTTGGTCTAGGTCCCAGACCAAGACGAAGAGTTTTTTTTTTAATTCCTTACTAGGGGTCTCCAGGGGACGCTTACCGGGACATTCCTGGGGACCAGAAAAGTCGACCGAGAGTTACCAAATTTTGGTCAAAGATACCTTGTTCCAGGTCCCACACCAAGGCAAAGCGTTTCAACAAAATTCGAACCAGGGGGTCTCAGGGGGACGTTTACCGGGACATGTAAAAGTAGAACGACATCAGAGTCGATTTCATAGTTTTCGCGGTCGCTGAGATCCATGGTGAAACTCCGATCGCATTAACTTCCAAATTCACCGTGTTCGGCTGCGGGTCGGGGGTCAACGGGGAGGGGGAGGGATACCGAAACGTAAAAGTAATCCAAAATGACCGATTTTAGTGTCAAATCCATAGTTTTCGCGGTTGCTGATATCAATGACGACACTACCATTAGCGATGACTTTCAAATTCATCCACCGTTGTATGCGGGCCTTGGGTCACCAGAGGGGGGAATTCCGAGACATGTAAAAATAATCGAAAATGACCGATATTAATGTCAAATCCATAGTTTTCGGGATAGCTGAGCTCAATGGTGAAACTCAAGACCATGTTTACTTTCATATTTAGCCCCCATCAGCTAAGAAAGTGTGGCATTATAAAGGGGATTACGAGACATGTAAAAATAATCCACAATAACCGATGTCAAATCCGTAGTTTTCGCGGTGGCTGAGATCAATGGTGATACTTTCATTAGCGATGATTTTCATTTAGCCATCATTGTATGCGGGCCGGGAGTCACCGGGAGTGGGGAATTGCGATACATGTAAAAATAATGGAAAATGACCGATATTAGTGTCAAATTCATAGTTTTCGCTGTCGCTGAGATGAATGGTGATACTTCCACAGGCGTTGACTTCCAAATACAGCCCCCATCGGCTGTGGGCCAGAGGCATTGTTTTTTTTTTTTTTTTTTGTTTTGTTTTTTTTAATTGGAACCAGAGGATTATAGGGACTTTTACCGGCATATGTAAAAAGTAGTAGAAAATGGCAGATGCTAGTGTCACATTCATAGTTTTCGCGGTATTGGTTGGGGGTTGGTGGGGGCCAGAGGAGATTTTTTCACAATACGAACCAAGGGGGTCTGAGGGGTGGTTCACCGGGACATGTAAAACTAATAGAATTTGTGTCGAATCCATATTTATTGGGGTTGCTCAGATGTATAGTGACACCCCCGATAGTGTATACGTTCAAATTCAGCCCCCATCGGCCTTCCCAATGAAAACACATGTACGTTGTTGGATATATATAGTCACACAAAACATATCCAATTTTAGAAATGTTTCTTAATTGTTCTCCCGTTGTTCAGTTCGTTTACATTGATATTTTATCTGATCCATGCGAAGAACGGGCATAACAGCAAGTACGAAATGGTAAAGTGTTTGTTATGGAACAAATTACAATGAATTCAATTATATAGATAATAATTATAATTAATAATTATTTCCTTGTTGAATTATAGATACTTTTCAGTGGAAAACTGAATAAAATTTAAAAGTCCCAAATCAACGTAAAGTAGACCAACGTAAAGGAAAAATGTATAAAATTTTCCATATAATTAAGCTTACAAACTTAAATGGAAATTTAGCTTAATTACGTGGAAATTTTTTGTGTCGTTTTGTGCGCCTATTTCCTCGTTTTCTGCGTCACCGGAAATGGGTCAATGTTACCCTACAAATATGGTGGAACAAGTTAATGCTGTTCCGTCAGGAACGATTTCGAGGTCGTTTCCTTCACATCATCTTGTGCGTGTTTTTTACCGTTTTGTAAACCTATTTCCACGTTTTGCGAATCAATGGTAGTGGGTCAAAATGGGCATTCATTGTGGGAAGAAAAATGATCCACTCTCCCACCAGTATCGAATTTCAAGGTCGCTTTTTCGCATTGTTTAGTGCATGTTTTTACCGTTACTGCGCATATTTTCACGATTTGTAGGCCAACGAAAGTGGGTCAAAGACGACCTACAAATATGGCAGAAAAAGACATATCCATTCCACTTTCAAGGTCCATAGGTCCGTGGGACGTAAAACTAAAGATTTCATATATTTTTTGTAGTTCTTACCATCAAAGCTGAGAACTGCACGGTCCAATTTTTTAGCCAAAGTAGAAGCCCAACCGGAATAGTGATGTCAACCAGCCCGGCTCGGTTCAACTGAGCGTACAGCTTGAGCTGGCTTGGTTGGGATTACCCATCGACTGAGCTCAATTGAGCCAATGGCTTGAACCGGCTCGGTAAAGGCGAGTTATCGACTCGGCTCGATTGGAGAAAATGGCTCGAACCAGCTCCGTTGAAACGAGTCCATAGGCTGGGTTCGAGTTAGCTTAACTGAGCCAATGGCTCGAACCGGCTCGGTTGGGGTAAGCAATCAGCTCGGTTCGGTTCGGTTCGTGTGAGCCTTCGGCTCGAGCTGGCTCTGTTGGATGAGCTGTTGGCTCGGCTCACCTCTCGGTTCGGCTCGATAAGTGAATGAGCTGTGAGCGAGCCGCTTGAGTCGTTGACAACCCTAAACCCGGGTCGAGCAGTTTTAAACATGTTTGGCTGGAGTCCCATAACTTCTAACAATTTTTGGCTTGAGCCCGAATACTTGCTCCTCCTGAACTCAAGCCAAGAACCTTGTGACCGATGTCCTTGCCTCCTGAAGATTTCTTGACTACCGAGATCGACAGTTAACTAATTTTAGTATTCCGATACAAACCGCCTATATTCCATGTTTATACAGGTACACGGTGTTATAATAATAATTAGTTATAGTAGTAGTAGTAGTATCATTGATAATTATATTGTCTATGTAGGATACTTGAAGATAGTAGTACTTGGAACTACACAAAGGATTTAGCTCGAATTGGCTCGACATGACTGGAAACTCGATCCGAATTCGAGTCGAGTTGGGGGGAAATTTTTCGAGCCGAGATGTCGAGTCGAACTCAAAGATGTCTGCTTCGAGTCGAGTCGAGTTTTTAACTCGCTCGTGCTCATTCCTATTGTATGCATGACGGGCATATAGAGTTCTTTCGAGGGGGATAGAACCATAATCATAATATATTAAAAAAAAATACTTAGTTTCACGGCTTTCTTCCCAGGGGGGAAAGGGATGGTAGGTATCCAGCATTTCTTATAAGTACCTTATTTGAAATATGTAAAACAGTAACAAGTTGACAATACAATATACACACATCTTCTTATCTTCAGTTTTAATTGCTGATTTCAATTGCAATTAACAATTACAATTAACAATTACAAATTTCAATTGTCAATTGCAATTAACAATTGAATGTTTCAATTGCACCTTTTGCAATTGACAATTAACAATTAAAAGTTTCAATTGCCTGGTGACCAATTAACAATTAACAATTGACGAAAATTTAATTGCAAATTTTATGATTGAATTCAATTGCAATTGAAATTAATTGTCAATTACAAATTGAAATCAATTGCAATTGAAATCAATTGCAATTGATTTTCAGAGCAATTACTTTCAATTGATTGATCAATTGCAATTGGTTTCAATTGATTTTGCCCAACACTGGTTTCAGTTTGTGTTCTGCAAGGCAGGTTACGAAGAAATTATAGGCCTATAACTTTTGAATCACTTGTCGAGTTTGCTTTTTGCTTTGGTTCTGCGAACTGTTCTCTTGACGGATACAACACAATTGCACATATAAAATGATCATGGTGCAAGGGAGTATTTTGCCTTCGTCATTTCTTCATAAAACAGAAGAACAACAGTGATCAATGCTTATCTCTAACCTATGATTATTGTGAACAATGTAATGACTAATTGTATCTAAGAAACCCGTTAGTTATTGCGAAACACTTTTTTTCTGTTACTTCCGATAGCTTTCCATTCGTATGTCAATGTTCTTTACTAATTATGTTGTGCTTAACGCGTATAAATGCGTATATCCTCATTTTCTCATATAAACTTCCAAGTTGAATATCTCGAACTGTTCTCAACCGTGCAGGAATTTTATTAGCTTGTTATAATCAGCATGAATTGGGACTTCAAATGGCATGCTTAGTTTCTCTGCAGGCGAGTGCTTTGTCCTGAACTTCCCTTGTGAGGTACAGCCAGCAGTGCTTTTTTGATGGAACTTTCAAGAGCTGCTCGAAACAATTTGCACAGCTGTACACAGTTCATGCTGACATAGGGAGTTCAAGTGAGAATACATAAATCGTACCAATTTTGTACGCACAGCTCCCTGACAAAACTGAAAGTACACTCATGTCCAAAATTATTGTCGCATATCTATAACTGTCTTCTTGTAAGAATATAATTTGATAATTTTTGTAGAGTACTTTTAATACTTATATTATGTGTGTAATCAGGAAATTTATATTTGTGATAACTTTCATAGGAAAAGAATTATAAATACGAAAATCATAATGAGTAAAATAAAATGTAACTAAATGGACAATAAAATTTTATTTTCGTTTTATTGTCCTTATTTACTGCTCTTTTGACATGAGATTCACCACATACTTGTCTTTGCCGATTATACACATACTAATATTATAAGAAATACCAGGCAAATTCATTACCAAATTATGTACGCGCCTTTGGCGTGGGAGACCTGAGTTCGATTCCCGCCGGGAGCTCATGTGGTTCCGATTCCACGTTAATCAGTAGGTCCACGTCTCATTTAGCCTCGCTGCTGAACGGGACGTAAAACTCAAAGTCAACTCAACTCAACTCGTTATCAAATTATATTACTAGAACAACGTATTTATAATCATGTGATAATAATTTTGGACATGAGTGTGCATACAGAGACCTGTTTACCTTTGTTAGGTGTTGGTCTGAACAACACGATCCTAAGGATCATCTAGTTTCTTTCATGCTTTTTGGCGTCCGTTAATGTTACGTCTAGCAACTTTCTCTCAGGCTCGTGGCAGTCAGCACCTTGATATTGGCAATCAGCGCCAGTCGTGGCAATCAGCACCAATAATTGGCTGTGGCAGTCAGCATCCGTGGAAGTCAGCACCCCACCGGAACAAATGGGTATCCAAATTCAGAAACGCAGTATCGGGGAGGAGGAGAGGAGAAATATAAAACTGATCGAAAATGCCCGATATTAGAGAGCGCTTTAGTAATAGTAAATGGTGACTGATAACGGAAGATATTACTTTTTTCTTAATTTAACCAAGCAAAGCAGGTGTTTGATGCTAGTAATATATAATTTTCTAAAAATGAAGCATATCTGTTATCCTTCCCAATTAATTGTTTATGATTAAATAGTCTTGAGTGAAAAGATGACTTAGCCGTTCTGTATGATTTATAAAAATACGAGCAAATGACCTCACTCGTTATTGTGTGTAATGCTTTTCATTCTTGCTTCTGCATCTTTTATATAGAATTCGTCCGAATTCGAATGCTGTCATAAAATTCGAACATACCATATGAATATCTTAGGGAAGCAACCATATCTCCTTTTTCCTTCGTTCTAGGTGAAAAGATCTGAAAACGCTGAAACATGTGTTTGGCTATTTTCGATGGAAAGTCGAATACAGTAAAGGCCATGTTTCTAACCTTAAAGAATTCCTAACTACGGACGTCTTACCATGATAATAATGAAAGTAATAATTCCAACTCACACACTTTTCCCTTTAGAACTCTCTTCTCTTTTAGGACAAGTGTCTAGGTTTCCGGACAAATCAACATAACGTTACTCCATTTTAACGAAAATAAGACACTTTCCGTAAGACATCAGGAAGGATTCGGTGTGTTCAGAAATATATAGAATCCTTTCATCATCGGAAACAAGTTTTCTTTATTTTAAAGGAATTTTCTCATACATTTCCCATAATTTGATGTTACTTTTCCTTTATTTTACGGTAAACTAGCTTTACCTGGGTACTCGTAAACTTTTTACTGAATACTGATGCATCATGGGAAATAAATGAAAAACACTTTTCGTAAACGAAGAGTGTGAATATAAGTAATTTCGGAATTACGCGGGCAGACGATTCTACCCATTTTTTCACATTTCTTAGATTTCCAGGTTAGGGTACAGGTTAGTATTTCTTTTAACAGAGCATGCATTAAATGGGAAGCTTCATTACTACTTTCAGAATGACTTCAGCAGGTCTCAGTGTCAATACAGTGTATACACATATGCCATACAAACTACGGCATATTTTTGGAAGTGGGGGGGCAGAATATTTTGCTTAAATTTTGTATTTTCTTGCTATAGTTTCAGTACCGTATTTGTTTATGGATTAGGTAGGTTAGGTTAGTTTAGGATATTTCGGTCATTACTCGAGCAGACTGTTGTATCAAATTTTCACACATTTATTGCATTTTTGCAGAACATGCACTAAATGAGGAGCTAGTACATAAACCACGAACCAACTTGTATGTGGCCACTAAAAAGCACGAATGCTATCTAACCGAGTCAGAGCAGAAGCGCAGTAGGGGGGCCCGGCGGAGCGACGGGGTGCGTCCGTAGGGAGGAGGAGCGTCAATGACGGGAGGCATACGCATAAACGAGGATGGTGAAAAATACATAAAATTTCCGCAATAATTTTTACATGGTGATTTTAAATGATTTTGGCCTAGTTCTAAAAATTATCCCAATCCTATAATAGGGATCACTCGAGCAGACAGTCCTACCGAAAAGAATATATATAGGCAAAATACGATGTAAAACACTTTTCATGAGAGTGTGAATATAAGTGATTTCGGCATTACTCGTGCAGACGATTCTACCAAATTTTCACATATTTCTTAGATTTCCAGGTTAGGGTACAGCTTAGTATTTCTTTTAACAGAGCATGCACTAAATGGGAGCCTTCATTATTACTTTCACAATGACTTCAGCAAGTCTCAGTGTCAATACAGTGTACACATATGGCATACAAACTATGGCATAGTTTTGCAACTGGGGGCCAGATTATTTTGCTTAAATTTTGTACTTTTTGCTATACTTTCATGTATTTTTTATGGTTTAGGTATGTTAGGTTACTTTGGGTTAGTTTAGGATATTTGGGGCATTACTCAAGCAGAAGGTTCTACCAAATTTTCACACATTTATTGCATTTTTGCAGAACATGCACTAAATGAGGAGCTAGTGCATAAATCACAAACCAACTTGTAGGTGGCCACTAAAAAGCACGAATGCTATCTAACCGAGTCAGGGCAGGAGTGCAGCAAGGGGGCCCGAGCGGAGCGAGGGGGTGCGTCTGTAGACTTTCTTGCTATATTTTCTGTACTTATTTTATGGTTTAGGTAGGTTAGGTTACGTTGGGTTAGTTTTGGTCAGGTTAGTTTAGGATATTTGGAGCATTACTCGAGCAGACGGTTCTACCAAATTTTCACACATTAAAATTGCATTTTTGCAGAACATGCACCAAATGAGGAGCTAGTGTATAAACCACGAACCAGTTTGTAGGTGGCAACTAAAAAGCACGAATGCTATCTAACCGAGTCAGTGCAGGAGTGCAGCAAGGGGGCCCGAGCGGAGCGAGGGGGTGCGTCTGTAGACTTTCTTGCTATATTTTCTGTACTTTTTTTATGGTTTAGGTAGGTTAGGTTACGTTGGGTTAGTTTTGGTCAGGTTAGTTTAGGATATTTGGAGCATTACTCGAGCAGACGGTTCTACCAAATTTTCACACATTAAAATTGCATTTTTACAGAACATGCACCAAATGAGGAGCTAGTGTATAAACCACGAACCAACTTGTAAGTGGTCACTAAAAAGCACGAATGCTATCTAACCGAGTCAAAGCAGGAGCGCAGCAGAGGGTCTAGAGCGATAGCGAGATGGTGTGTCCGTAGGGAGCAGGCGCGTCAGCGACGGGGGTATACGCATAAATGAGGATAATGGAAGAGCACACCTATACATGCTATACTTTGAGTAACACTCAAATTTCATTTCAGTATGTTGTGCACTGACAGTAATTAGTTATATTCAGATTTTTTTTTTTTTTTTTTTTACGAAATATGTTTCACATCGTATTTGCCTCTGTTTTGAATTTTAACTTCGTTTTCACACTTTGCACAGTTACGCTCGGTTGCACCAACCAACAATTATGATCGGATAGGATAAACCGTTGATTATTTTTATCTTTCGGTAAGAATCTTACATCGTCGCACCAACAGTTTGTGAGAAAGAATTAACTTATCCACGAATAATCGGACGTTGTATAAAACTATGAGGTTTACGACATGTCATGCAATATCATATATTTGATTGGCTAAAACAGTGCAGTAACAATTGAAAAAATAAAATTAAAAAACTGCATAGAATGTGGTAGCATTTCGTACTAGATATTGGAAGAAAGCTGGCTTAGTTGACTCTTCGGGAAGGCAAATGTGTTTTAATGCTTCTAGACAGACATATCTTTAAGAAAAAAAAGAAATTATCAAATACTGAAAAGGAAACTGTATCTGATATTTAAAAAAAAATAATAATAATAAAATAAAAAAATAGCGCATTTTTTGGGGGAGGGGCGGGGATAAGCGGGATGGCGTGGGAGCTCATGTAGTTCGGATCTTACATTAAGCCTCTCTGCTGATGGGGATGCTAAACTCGAAACCAAACCAAATATGGATACCTAGAGCCAGTGACGACGCCAGAGGGGGGGCAAGGGGGGCAAGCGCCCCCCTGGTGGCTACACCTGCCCCCCTGACTGCCATCCAGACTGCCCCCCCCCCCAGACTCGTACAATCATAAAACATTCTACATATAGTATTTTATATCAGTATCATAACCAATCTCATTGTCAGATCGTACTATCTATACATTTACTATGTGGCAGATTAGTTTTCAAGCTTTCTTCTTTGAGCGTCTGGGTATGCACGCATATTTCTGTTTTCTAATTTAGCGTATTTTCCCGTAAATTTTAGTTACAGTTCTTTCTTATGAATTTTAATTACTGTGCCTAACGAACAATAGTAGATTTGGTCGACTTGTTTTCTTCTCATTGGATCAACTTCGATTAGAAACAAAAGGAAGGTAAAACCAGTTACGTAACTTGTTTGTATTTATCCAGGTTTGAAGTTTTCAGTTTCATATTTTGTTTTATTTAAAGGTTCTATACTTCTATTTCCTGAAACATTATTCTCAGCTTTCAACATTCGGAGGATGGGCTTATAACAGCTTAATTTGCGACTACCAGGGCTTAATTTTTTGAAGGAAAAAAAGTTGTGTTTTCCATTCCTGCAAATGATAATAATAATAAATGTATGGAATTAAATCGATTATTTATTTAGCTCCCAATAAAACGTATTGTCAGAGTGTTGATCTTTAGTAATTGGTATGCTCTAGCGCTCCCTTACTTATTTTGTTTCAAAGTACTGACATGACGTCTACCATATTGACTAGAAATGTACGTGGAGCTGCTGAAAAACTCATAGCCCAACCCAGGATTGCACGTGGAATGGTGAAGTTTTACTTCTTCTACACTTCCCCCGAGAGTCAATATACTACCTTGTACAGTGCTCCAGTTTTGCAGAAGTTAAAAAAATCTGGAGACTTCCTCGCACCACTGTTCGTAACACTAACCATATCAGATCTAAAGTTCAATCAGATCTAAGTTTGGGTAATAAATACAGGCAATAGTTAGACGGAGCTAAATTTGGAGAATAAGGATGATGATCTAGATTATGCAACTGAAATCCTAGATTATGCAATGCTAATTGTGTTGGCAGGGGTTCGATGGACAGGTGTATTCTCTTAAAGGAACACAATTCCTTTCTTTTCATTTTCCGCGGTGTTGAACTTTGAATTTTTCTTTCAGTTTTGTGAGTAATGTAGAGATTCTGAATTAAATATCTGACCGTTGCGGAGGTAGTCTATGAGTACGACTCCATACTTATCCCAGAAGAATGTTGCAAACACTTTTTCAACCTATCTCGCCCCCTTTCTGAACTTCTTGGGGCGAGGGAAAAATGAGTGCTACTACTCCATTGACTATTGTTTCGTTTCACGATAATAGTGGTACAACCATATTTCGTTCATGGTTACTTTTCGTGAGCGAAATGATCAGCATTACATTCAAATTGGAAGAAGACTTCTCTTAATGCCGTCACTCTTTTATTCTCCTGACAGATTTTTTGGTAACCATTGTGTCAAGAACTTGCGCATACCCAAGCCATTCTGAATTATACTACTAACGCGTTCCAAAGAAATGCCCACAATCTCTCACACAAGTTTTACTGAGACGGTAAAAACTGGGAAAGGTGGTTGCAGAAAGACTTCAGACTGTAATAAGTATATCATGAGTTTACTATACACTTTAAAAAGTGTATAAATAATAGCTTAAATTGTTTTTGTCAGTCAAAAACTGGGGTGGCGTAGGAACCCCGGCCCCAGGTTATATCTACCACTGGCTGAAATGCTGCAATTTTCAAGAATAATGTCACAAATTGCATCCATGATTTCGGGAACAGTCACTGGATGTAAAGTCATTCTGCATGTAAAGCATAATTTGTTGAGAAACCGCCACGTTTGAACTAAGCCATCTCTCCTTCACCACTGTATATAATGGAGGAGAGTCCCGTGGTGTTTCACTGATTTTCTCATTAATTTACTTTGGTGACTATCCTTGATGGAACAAAAATGTTATAATAGATGTGATCTGGATGTTCGTGAAATTCGCTGTTTGGGCACACATAATCACTTCAGAAGCCTGAGAAAGCAATAAGAATGTCATTATTAATATGAAAATTTGTTTTCATTATTAATATGAAAATTTGTTTTTATTATTAATATGAAAATTTGTTGAAAACATGTTTTTCAAAACTACAGTTTCATCTTTCTACATAGTACCTACACTCCTTCTGGGTTGGATTACGAGATTTTCAGCAGCCCCTCGTAAATTATATATATATATATATATTTGGTCTAGGAATTAATTCGTGCGGTTGGTACGCACACATTGAAGCTATAGTACAAACACAAAATACATAAATACCTTAAGAAAAATATTGTCCATCGCTAGCCACCACTTTCGCCCATCTGTCAGGAAATGTACGGATTCCGTAGCGAAAGAAGTCCTCATCCTTGGAAGCGATCCAGTCAGAGACCCATGTTTCGATATCTTCTGAAGAAGTAAACCGCTGTCCAATCAAATCGTTGTTCATGCAATCGAACAAGTAGTAGTCCGAAGGAGCAACGTCTGGTGAATACGGCGGGTGGGGTAAAACTTCCCATCCGACATTTTCTAAATAGGTTTTGACCGGTTTTGCGACATGTGGGCGAGCGTTATCATGTTGAACAATAAGTTTATCATGTCTGTTCTCCCATTCTGGTCGTGTTCTGGCCAGAGCTTGCTTCAAACGCATTAATTGTCGTCGATAACGTTCTCCATTCATAGTTTCACCCGGTTGCAGCAGCTCATAGTACACCACACCTTTCATATCCCACCATATGCACAGCATAACCTTTGCACAGTGAATATCTCGTTTTGGTTGTGATGGACCTGGTTCACCTGGTTTCACCCAGGCCTTTTTTCGTTTAGGGTTCTCGTAATGGATCCACTTCTCATCACCCGTAATAATTCGATGCAGAAACTCCTTTCTGCTCTGTCGTTGAAGCAGCAATTCGCAAATGGTTTTTCGTCTTTCAACGTCTCTGTCTTTCAATTCATGTGGAACCCAATGTGACATCTTTTGAATCATTCCCATGGCTTTCAAGCGTTTGGAGACTGTTGTTTGATCAACGCCTAATGCTGATGCAAGTTGTTCCTGCGTTTGACACGAATCCTGCTCGAGCAATGCTGTCAATTCTTCGTCTTGAAATTTTTTGGCTGTCCAGCTCGCTCTTGGTCTGCCAAGCCGAAATCACCACTTCTAAACCGTGCAAACCACTTTGACACGTTCGCTCAGCTAGAGCATGGTCACCATACACTTCCACCAAAATACGATGACTTTCAGTCGCACTTTTCTGCATGTTAAAGTAATGCAGCAGGACATCCCGCAAAAACACTTTATCAGGCACAAATTGCGCCATGTTCACTTAACTACAAACTGGTGTTGTTGACGCTTTAATCCACTGCCCTATACTACGAACGATACGCGATGACAGGGGTTTGCAATACATGTGTGGATACACGGAACTGTGGGACGCTCCGTTCGTTGCGCCATCTCTTGTGCACCCGCACGAATTAATTCCTAGACCAAATATATATATATATATATATATATATATATTATATATATATATATATATATATATATATATATATATATATATATATATATATATATATACTATATATATATATATATATATATATAGAGGAAAAGGTGCAAATATGGGCTACCACTTTTTGATTGCAAATAATTCGTAGATGCATGGAAGTCGGGCAAATTTAATTACTGCAATAAAGACTATGTGACATTTCCTACACATGATATAAAGAAAATTGAAAATAACAAATCACTAGTATCGTACATTTATATTTTTCTGACAGTCTACGAAATCACGTTTCAAGAAATGGTGGTGCAAATATGGGCTACCAGTACAAAAACATCCTAACATGAAAAAAATGTGGTACAGAATATCACAATACTACCAAGTATAAGTATATACACTTAGTGACAATAGTCACACACATACTCGTCGTATTCAGCACCTGCGCATTCATTATGTGCCCACATGTGACACTTTATGCACTGAACCCAGAGTTCCCCGTGTGTATCTGCTGAAAAGTTGCTGCGACAGAAAATGCATGGCACATCTTCATCTGTAGGTTTCTGCACGCCAACAGGTAGATCTAACTCCACGTCACTATCACTGTCGTCGAAGAAAGTTGCTTCAGACTTTGTGGATGATTCCCTATAGTCCAGTCTTCTAGCAGGAGTTGATTGCTTCTTTGCAGAGCCTATCATTTCTGTTTCCTTGCTTTTCTTTGCGTGTTTTGCAGTTGATGTCGTGGATTCATACAGGGACTGCCTATAGGGGGATCCAGTTATGAGTGAGGCAGCGCTACTCTTGCGACCTCTTTGGCCTGTCTTCTTCTTGATGGTAGGAGGAGGTGCAATATAAAATGGACTGACGAGCTGTGATGGACCTGCTTGAGACTGTAAATCTGAAGTACTGCTTGGTGAAGAGGACTGATTTTCTGTTGATGGCACGCTGTTGGTTGTCCCTGCATCAGTTTCCACAACAACAAAATCGTCGTCAGTGAAGATGCTCCTGTCAAACGGCATGATTCCTGTAACGCGAAAACCATTTACTGCTATGTCTGCTCTCTGCACTTTCAAATAGGCTCTTCCGAAAGGCTCCATGATGTCATAAGGACTAAGAGGACCATTGGAATGAAGAAGGGCAGATCTGATCTCATTACTGTAATGATGCTTGAGAGGACCCATGAAAGTTTTGTCCAACGGTTGTAACTTGTGAGTACAATGGGGCGGCAATGATATGATTTGGATGTGGTTTTCCCGCGCTAGGTCAATAACGGCCAGACTTCTAACATGAGTGTAATGGCCATCCAGTATCAGCAACACTGGTGATTCTTTTGTCGGATGAGTCTTCTCAATGAAGTGCTGTAGCCATTCTACAAAGAGGTGTGATTGAATCCACCCTGACGGATGAGCTCTACCAATAGAACCGATTGGTTTACCTTTCATAAGTTGGTCCGTCATGTTTTTCCTGGGAAATATGAACATAGGTGGGATAAACTCTCCTTGAGCGTTCATACAAACTACCACCGTCATAGTTGCTCCTCTTTCGGCTGATGTTAGCGTTCCTATCTGTTTCTTTCCTTTCCTCGCAATGACATTTGGTATCTTGCTCTGCACGACAGTAAGGCCTGTCTCATCTACGTTGAAGACACGGTCAGGCGCGTAGTGATGTTCCGCATATGCTG